>NW_027459664.1:0-258388 GCF_050624435.1 Tenrec ecaudatus
GCCCTAGCCTAAGCCTATGGGTGCCCTAGTCTAAGGCTAGGGGAGCCCTAGCCTTAGCCTAAGCCTAGGGGTGCCCGAACCTAAGGCTAGGGGAGCCCTATCCTAAGCCTAGGTGTGCCCTAGCCTAAGCCTAGGGGAGCCCTAGCCTAAGCCTAGGGGAGCCCTAGCCTAAGCCTAGGGGTGCCCGAGCCTAAGCCTAGGGGTGCCCTAGCCTAAGGCTAGGGGAGCCCTAGCCTAAGGATAGGGGAGCCTTAGCCTAAGGCTAGGGGAGCCTTAGCCTTAGCCTAAGCCTCGGTTTGACGTACCCTAAGGCTATGGGAGCCCTAGCCTAAGGCTAGGGTAGCCCTAGCCTAAGGCTAGGGGAGCCCTAGCCTAATCCTAGCGTTGCCCGAGCCTAAGCCTATGGGTGCCCTAGCCTAAGGCTAGGGGAGCCCTAGCCTAAGGATAGGTGAGCCTTAGCCTAAGGCTAGGGGAGCCCTAGCCTTAGCATAAGCCTCGGTGTGACGTACCCTAAGGCTAGGGGAGCCCTAGCCTAAGGCTAGGGGAGCCCTAGCCTAAGGCTAGTGGAGCCCTAGCCTAAGGCTAGGGTAGACCTAGCCTAAGGCTAGGGGAGCCCTAGCCTAAGCCTAGGGTTGCCCGAGCCTAAGCTTAGGGGTGCCCTAGCCTAAGGCTAGGGGAGCCCTAACCTAAGGACAGGGGAGCCTTAGCCTAATGCTAGGGGAGCCCTAGCCTTAACCTAAGACTCGGGGTGACTTACCCTAAGGCTAGGGGTGCCCGAGCCTAAGCCAAGGGGTGCCCTAGCCTAAGGATAGGGGAGCCTTAGCCTAAGGCTAAGGGAGCCCTAGCCTTAACCTAAGACTCGGGGTGACTTACCCTAAGGCTAGGGGAGCCCTAGCCTAAGGCTAGGTGTGCCCGAGCATAAGCCTAGGGGAGCTCAAGCCTAAGGCTAGGGGAGCCCTAGCCTAAGGCTATGGGAGCCCTGGACTAAGCCTAGGGGTGCAATGGCCTTAGGATAAGAGATCACTAGCCTAAGGCTAGGGGAACCCTAGCCTAAGTCTAGGGGAGCCCTAGCCTAAGGCTAGGGGTGCCCGAGCCTAAGGCTAGGGGAGCACTAGCCTAAGGCTAGGGAAGCCCGAGCTTAAGGCTAGGCGAGCCATAGCCTTAGCCTAAGTTTAGGGGTGCCCCAACCTAAGGCTAGGGGAGCCCTAGCCTAAACCTAGAGTTGCCATAGCCTAAGGCTAGGGGATCCCTAGCCTTAGCCTAAGCATAGGGGTGCCCTAGTGTAAGGCTAGTGGATCCCTAGCCTAAGGCTAGGGGATCCCTAGGCTTAGGCTAGGGGAGCCCTAACCTAAGGCTAGGGGTGCCCTACCCTAAGGGTAGGGGAACACTTGCCTAAGGCTAGGAGAGCCCTAGCTTAGCCTAAGCCTAAGGGTGCCCTAGCCTAAGGCAAAGGGAACACTAGCCTAAGCCTAGGGGTGCTTTAGCCTAAGGCTAGGGGAGCCCAAGCCCAAGCCTAAGTCTGCCATACCTAAGCCTAAGGGAGCCCTAGCTATAGCCTAAGCCTATGGGTGCCCTAGCCTAAGCCTATGGGTGCCCTAGTCTAAGGCTAGGGGAGCCCTAACTTTAGCCTAAGCCTAGGGGTGCCCGAACCTAAGGCTAGGGGAGCCCTAGCCTAAGCCTAGGGGTGCCCTAGCCTAAGGCTAGGGGATCCCTAGCCTTAGCCTAAGCCTAGGGGTGTCCTATCCTAAGGCTAGGGGAGCCCTAGCCTTAGCCTAAGCCTAGGGGTGCCTTAGTGTAAGGCTAGGGGAGCCCTAGCCTAAAGGTAGGGGAGCTCTAGCCTAAGCCTAGGGGTGACCAAACCCTAAGGCTATGGGAGCCCTAGTTAAGTCTAGGGGAGCCCTATCCTAAGGCTAGGGGAGCCTAGGCCTAAGGCTAGGGGAGCCCAAGCCTAAGACTAGGGCTGCCATACCTAAGGCTAGGGGAGCCCTAGCATAAGCCTAGGGGTGCCCTAGCCTAAGTCTAGGGGAGCCCTACCCTTAGCCTAAGCCTAGGGGTGACCGAACCAAAGGCTAGGGGAGCCTTAGCCTTAGCCTAAGCATAGGGGTGCCTTAGCCTAAGGCTAGGGGAGCCCTAGCCTAAGGCTAGGGGAGCCCTAGCCTTACCCTAAGCTTATGGGTGTCCTAGCCTAAGGCTAGGCGTACCTTAGCCTAAGGCTAGGGGTACCTTAGCCTAAGGCTAGGGGTACCTTAGCCTAAGGCTAGGGGAGCCCTAGCCTTAGCCTAAGCCTAGGGGTGCCCTAGCCTAAGGCTAGGGGTGCCTAGCGTTAGCCTAGGCCTAGGGGTGCCTTATCCAAGGCTAGGGGAGCCCTAGCCAAAGGCTAGGGGAGCCCTAGCCTTAGCCTAAGCCTAGGGGTGCCCTAGCCTAATGCTAGGGGAGCCCTAGCCTAAGGCGAGGGGAGCCCTAGCCTTAGCGTAAGCCTAGGGGTGCCCTAGCCTAAGTCTATGGGAGCCCTAGCCTAAGCTTAGGGGTGCCGTAGCCTAAGGCTAGGGGAGCCCTAGACTTAGCCTAAGCCTAGGGGTGCCCTACCTAAGGCTAGGGGAGCCCTAGCCTAAGTCTAGGGGAGCCCTAGCCTTACCCTAAGCCTATGGGTGTCCTAGCCTAAGGCTAGGTGTACCTTAGCCTAAGGCTAGGCGTAACTTAGCCTAATGCTAGGGGAGCCCTACCCTTAGCTTAATCCTAGGGGTGCCCTATTCAAGGTTAGGGGAACCCTAGCCAAAGGCTAGGGGAGCCCTAGCCTTAGCCTAAGCCTAGTGGTGCCATAGCCTAAGGCCTAGGGGTACCCGAACCAAAGGCTAGGGGAGCCCTAGCCTAAACCTAGGGGTGCCGTAGCCTAAGGCTAGGGGAGCCCTAGCCTTAGCCTAAGCCTAGGGGTGCCCGAACCTAAGGCTAGGGGAGCCCTAGCCTAAGCCTAGGGGTGCCCTAGCCTAAGGCTAGAGGAGCCCTAGCCTAAGCCTATGGGTGCCCTAGTCTAAGGCTAGGGGAGCCCTAGCCTTAGCCTAAGCCTAGGGGTGCCCGAACCTAAGGCTAGGGGAGCCCTAGCCTAAGCCTAGGGGTGCCCTAGCCTAAGGCTAGGGGAGCCCTAGCCTTAGCCTAAGCCTAGGGGTGTCCTATCCTAAGGCTAGGGGAGACCTAGCCTTAGCCTAAGCCTAGGGGTGCCCTAGTGTAAGGCTAGGGGAGCCCTAGCCTAAAGCTAGGGGAGCTCTAGCCTAAGCCTAGGGGTGACCAAACCCTAAGGCTATGGGAGCCCTAGTTAAGTCTAGGGGTGTCCTATCCTAAGGCTAGGGGAGCCTAGGCCTAAGGCTAGGGGAGCCCAAGCCTAAGACTAGGGCTGCCATACCTAAGGCTAGGGGAGCCCTAGCCTAAGCCTAGGGGTGCCCTAGCCTAAGTCTAGGAGAGCCCTACCCTTAGCCTAAGCCTAGGGGTGACCGAACCAAAGGCTAGGGGAGCCTTAGCCTTAGCCTAAGCATAGGGGTGCCTTAGCCTAAGGCTAGGGGAGCCCTAGCCTAAGGCTAGGGGAGCCCTAGCCTTACCCTAAGCTTATGGGTGTCCTAGCCTAAGGCTAGGCGTACCTTAGACTAAGGCTAGGGGTACCTTAGCCTAAGGCTAGGGGTACCTTAGCCTAAGGCTAGGGGAGCCCTAGCCTTAGCCTAAGCCTAGGGGTGCCCTAGCCTAAGGCTAGGGGTGCCTAGCGTTAGCCTAGGCCCAGGGGGGCCTTATCCAAGGCTAGGGGAGCCCTAGCCAAAGGCTAGGGGAGCCCTAGCCTTAGCTAAGCCTAGGGGTGCCCTAGCCTAATGCTAGGGGAGCCCTAGCCTAAGGCGAGGGGAGCCCTAGCCTTAGCGTAAGCCTAGGGGTGCCCTAGCCTAAGTCTATGGGAGCCCTAGCCTAAGCTTAGGGGTGCCGTAGCCTAAGGCTATGGGAGCCCTAGACTTAGCCTAAGCCTAGGGGTGCCCAACCTAAGGCTAGGGGAGCCCTAGCCTAAGGCTAGGGGAGCCCTAGCCTTAGCCTAAGCCTAGGGGTGCCCTAGCCTAAGCCTAGGGGTGCCCTAGCCTAAGCCTAGGGGTGCCCTAGCCTAAGCCTAGGGGTGCCCTAGCCTAAGGCTAGGGGAGCCCTAGCCTTAGCCTAAGACTAAAGGTGCCCTAGCCTAATGCTAGGGCAGCCCTAGCCTAGGGCTAGGGGAGCCCTAGCCTTAGCCTAAGCCTTGGGTTCCCTAGGCTAAGGCTAGGGGAGCCCTAGCCTAAGACTAGGGGAGGCCTAGCCTTACCCTAAGCCTAGGGGTGCCCTAGCCTAGGCTATGGGATTCCAAGCCTAAGCCTAGGGGTGCCCTAGCCTAAGGCTAGGGGAGCCCTAGCCTAAGGCTAGGGGAGCCCTAGACTTAGCCTAAGCCTAGGGGTGCCCTAGCCTAAGGCTAGGGGAGCCCTAGCCTAAGGCTAGGGGAGCCCTAGCCTAAGTCTAGGGGTGCCATTGCCTAAGGCTAGTGGAGCCCTAGCCTTAGCCTAAGCCTAAAGGTGCCCTAGCCAAGGTTAGGGGAGCCCTACCCTAAGGCTAGGGAAGCCCTAGCCTTAGCCTAAGCCTAGGTGTGCCCATGTGTAAGGCTAGGGGAGCCCTAGCATAAGGCTAGGGGTGCCCTACCCTAAAGGTAGGGGAACCCTAGCCTAAGGCTAGGGGACCCCTAACCTAAGGCTAGGGGAGCCCTGGACTAAATCTATGGGAGCCCTAGCCTAAGGCTAGGAGAGCCCTAGCTTAGCCTAAGCCTAGGGGTGCCCTAGCCTAAGGCTAGGGGAACCCTATCCTAAGGATAGGGGAGCCCAAACCTAAGGCTAGGGGAGTCCTAGCCTTAGCCTAAGCTTAGGGGTGCCCTAGCCTAAAGCTAGGGGAGCCCAAGCATAAGCCTAGGGCTGCCATACCTAAGGCTAGGGGAGCCCTAGCCTTAGCCTAAGCCTAGGGGTGCCCTAGCGTAAGGTTGGGGAGCACTAGCCTAAGGCTAGAGGCGCCCTAGCCTTAGCCTAAGCCTAGGGGTGCCCTAGCCTAAGCCTAGGGGTGCCCTAGCCTAAGGTTGGGGAGCACTAGCCTAAGGCTAGAGGAGCCCTAGCCTTTGCCTAAGCCAAGGGGAGCCCTAGCTTAAGGCTAGGGGAGCCTTAGCCTAAGCCTAGGGGTGCCCTACCTAAGGCTAGGGGAGCCGTAGCCTTAGCCTAAGCCTAGGGGTGCCCTAGCCTAAGCCTAGGGGTGCCCTAGCCTAAGCCTAGGGGTGCCCTAGCCTAAGGCTAGGGGAGCCCTAGCCTTAGCCTAAGACTAAAGGTGCCCTAGCCTAATGCTAGGGCAGCCCTAGCCTAGGGCTAGGGGAGCCCTAGCCTTAGCCTAAGCCTTGGGTTCCCTAGGCTAAGGCTAGGGGAGCCCTAGCCTAAGGCTAGGGGAGGCCTAGCCTTACCCTAAGCCTAGGGGTGCCCTAGTCTAGGCTATGGGATTCCTAGCCTAAGCCTAGGGGTGCCCTAGCCTAAGGCTAGGGGAGCCCTAGCCTAAGGCTAGGGGAGCCCTAGACTTAGCCTAAGCCTAGGGGTGCCCTAGCCTAAGGCTAGGGGAGCCCTAGCCTAAGTCTAGGGGTGCCATTGCCTAAGGCTAGTGGAGCCCTAGCCTTAGCCTAAGCCTAAAGGTGCCCTAGCCAAGGTTAGGGGAGCCCTACCCTAAGGCTAGGGAAGCCCTAGCCTTAGCCTAAGCCTAGGAGTGCCCGTGTGTAAGGCTAGGGGAGCCCTAGCATAAGGCTAGGGGTGCCCTACCCTAAAGGTAGGGGAACCCTAGCCTAAGGCTAGGGGACCCCTAACCTAAGGCTAGGGGAGCCCTGGACTAAATCTATGGGAGCCCTAGCCTAAGGCTAGGAGAGCCCTAGCTTAGCCAAAGCCTAGGGGTGCCCTAGCCTAAGGCTAGGGGAACCCTATCCTAAGGATAGGGGAGCCCAAACCTAAGGCTAGCGGAGCCCTAGCCTTAGCCTAAGCTTAGGGGTGCCCTAGCCTAAAGCTAGGGGAGCCCAAGCCTAAGCCTAGGGCTGCCATACCTAAGGCTAGGGGAGCCCTAGCCTTAGCCTAAGCCTAGGGGTGCCCTAGCGTAAGGTTGGGGAGCACTAGCCTAAGGCTAGAGGCGCCCTAGCCTTAGCCTAAGCCTAGGGGTGCCCTAGCCTAAGCCTAGGGGTGCCCTAGCCTAAGGTTGGGGAGCACTAGCCTAAGGCTAGAGGAGCCCTAGCCTTAGCCTAAGCCTAGGGGAGCCCTAGCTTAAGGCTAGGGGAGCCTTAGCCTAAGCCTAGGGGTGCCCTACCTAAGGCTAGGGGAGCCGTAGCCTTAGCCTAAGCCTAGGGGTGCCTGAGCCTAAGCCTAGGTGAGCCCTAGGCTTAGCCTTAGATTACGGGTGCCCTAGCCTAAGACTAGGGGAACCCTAGCCTTAGCCTAAGCCTACGGATGCCCTAGCCTAAGCCTATGGGTGCCCTAGTCTAAGGCTAGGGGAGCCCTAGCCTTAGCCTAAGCCTAGGGTTGCCCGAACCTAAGGCTAGGGGAGCCCTAGCCTAAGCCTAGGGGTGCCCTAGCCTAAGGCTAGGGGAGCCCTAGCCTTAGCATAAGCCTAGGGGTGTCCTATCCTAAGGCTAGGGGAGACCTAGCCTTAGCCTAAGCCTAGGGGTTCCCTAGTGTAAGGCTAGGGGAGCCCTAGCCTAAAGCTAGGGGTCCCCTAGGCTTAGGCTAGGGGAGCCCTAGCCTAAGGCTAGGGGTGCCCGATGCTAAGGGTAGGGGAGCCCTAGCCTAAGGCTAGGGGAACCCTGGACTAAGCCTCGGGAAGCCCTAGCCTAAGGCTAGGGGTTCCCGAGTCTAGGGCTAGGGGAGCACGAGCCTAAGGCTAGGGGAGCCTGAGCCTAAGGCTAGGAGAGCCCTAGGCTTAGCCTAAGCCTAGGGGTGCCATAACCTAAGGATATGGGAGCCCTAGTCTAAGTCTAGGGGATCCCTAGCCTTAGCCTAAGCTTAGGTGTGCCATAGCCTAAGACTAGGGGAGCCCTAGCCTTAGCCTAAGCCTAGGGGTGCCCTAGCCTAAGGCTAGGGGATCCCAAGCCTAAGCCTAAGCCTATGGGTGCCCTAACCTAAGGCTAGGGGAGCCATAGCCTAAGGCGAGGGGAGCGCTAGCCTAAGGCTAAGCCTAGGGGTGCCCTAGCCTAAGGCTAGGTAAGCCCTACCCTTAGCCTAAGCCTAGGGGTGCCCTAGCCTAAGGCTATGGGAGCCTGAGCCAAAGGCTACGGGAGCCCTAGCCTTAGGCTAGGGGAGCCCTATCCTACGGTTATGGGAGCCCTAGCTTAAGCCTAGGGGTGCCCTAACCTAAGGCTAGGGGAGTCCTAGCCTAAGCCTATGGGTGCCCTAGCCTAAGGCTAGGGGAGCCCTAGCCTAAGCCTAGGGGTGCCCGAACCTAAGGCTAGGGGAGCCCTAGCCTAAGTATAGGGGAGCCTTAGCCTAAGGCTAGGGAAGCCTTAGCCTTAGCCTAAGCCTCGGTGTGACGTACCCTAAGGATAGGGGAGCCCTAGCCTTAGCCTAAGCTTAGGGGTGCCCCAAACTAAGCTAGGGGAGCCCTAGCCTAAGCCTAGAGGTGCCATAGCCTAAGGCTACGGGAGCCCTAGCCTTAGCCTAAACATAGGGGTGCCATAGCCTAAGGCTAGGTGAGCCCTAGCCTAAGGCTAGGAGAGCCCTAGCCTAAGGCTAATGGAGCCCTAGCCTAAGCCTAGGGGTGCCCGAACCTAAGCCTAGGGGTGCCTGAGCCTAAGGCTAGGGGAGCCCTAGCCTAAGGCTAGGGGAGCCCTAGCCTTAGCCTAAGCCTAGGGGTGCCCTTGCCTAAGGCTAGGGGACCCCTAGCCTAAGGCTTGGGAAGCCCTAACCTAAGGCTAGGGGAGCCCTAGTCTTAGCCTAAGCCTAGGGGAGCCCTAGCCTAAACCTAGGGCTGCCCGAACCTAAGGCTAGGGGAGCCCTATCCTAAGCCTAGGGGTGCCCTAGCCTAAGGCTAGGGGAGCCATAGCCTTAGCCTAGGGGTGCCCGAGCGTAAGCCAAGGGGTGCCCTAGACTAAGGATAGGGGAGCCTTAGCCTAAGGCTAAGGGAGCCCTAGCCTTAGCCTAAGCCTCGGGGTGACTTGCCCTAAGGCTAGGGGAGCCCTAGCCTAAGGCTATGTGTGCCCGAGACTAAGCCTAGGGGAGCCCTAGCCTAAGGCTAGGGGAGCCCTAGCCTAAGGCTATGGGAGCCCTGGACTAAGCCTAGGGGTGCCCTGGCCTAAGGATAAGAGATCACTAGCCTAAGGCTAGGGGAACCCTAGCCTAAGTCTATGGGAGCCCTAGCCTAAGGCTAGGGGAGCCCGAGCCTAAGGCTAGGCGAGCCATAGCCTTGGCCTAAGTTTAGGGGTGCCCCAACCTAAGGCTAGGGGAGCCCTAGGCTTAGGCTAGGTTAGCCCTAGCATAAGGCTAGGGGTGCCCTACCCTAAGGGTAGGGGAACCCTTGCCTAAGGCTAGGGGAGCCCTAGCATAAGGCTAGGGGTGCCCGACCCTAAGGGTAGGGGAGCCCTAGCCTAAGGCTAGGGGAACCCTGGACTAAGCCTCGGGAAGCCCTAGCCTAAGGCTAGGGGTGCCCGAGCCTAGGGATAGGGGAGAACGAGCCTAAGGCTAGGGGAGCCCGAGCCAAAGGCTAGGAGAGCCCTAGCCTAAGGCTAGGAGAACCCTAGGCTTAGCCAAAGCCTAGGGGTGCCGTAGCCTAAGGATATGGGAGCCTTAGTCTAAGTCTAGGGGATCCCTAGCCTTAGCCTAAGCTTAGGTGTGCCCTAGCCTAAGACTAGGGGAGCGCTAGCCTTAGGCTAAGCCTAGGGGTGCGCTAGCCTAAGGCTAGGGGAGCCCTAGCCTTAGCCTAAGCCTAGGGTTGCCCTAGCCTAAGGCTAGGGGAGCCCAACCTAAACTAAGGGAGCCCTAACCTAAGCCTAGGGGTGCCCTAGCCTAAGGCTAGGGGAGCCCTAGCCTAAGCCTAGGGGTGCCCGAACCTAAGGCAAGGGGAACCCTAGCCTAAGCCTAGGTGTGCCCTAGCCTAAGGCTAGGGGAGCCCTAGCCTAAGTCTAAGCCTAGGGGTGCCTTAGCCCAAGGCTAGGGGAGCCCAAGCCTAAGCCTAGGGGTGCCCGAACATAAGGAAAGGGGACCCCTAGCCTAAGCCTAGGGGTGCCCTAGCCTAAGGCTAGGGGAGTCCTAGCCTAAGCCTAAGCCTAGGCGTGCCTTAGCCCAAGGCTAGGGGAGCCCAAGCCTAAGCCTAGGGGTGCCCGAACTTAAGGCAAGGGGACCCCTAGCTTAAGCCTAGGGGTGCCCTAGCCTAAGGCTAGGGGAGCCCTAGCCTAAGCCTAAGGGTGCCCTAGTCCAAGGCTAGAGGAGCCCAAGCGTAAGCCAAGGGCTGCCATAACTAAGGCTAGAGGAGACCTAGCCTTAGCCTAAGCCTATGGGTGCCCTAGCCTAAGGCTATTGGAGCCCGAGCCTAAGGCTAGGGGAGCCCTAGCCTTAGGCTAGGAGAGCCCTATCCTACGGCTAGGGGAGCCCTAGCCTAAGCCTAGGGGTGCCCTAACATAAGGCTAGGGGAGTCCTAGCCTAAGCCTAGGGGTGCCCTAGCCTAAGCCTAGGGGAGCCCTAGCCTAAGCCAAGGTGTGCCCCAGCCTAAGCCTAGGGGAGCCCTAGCCTAAAGCTAGGGGAGCCCTAGCCTAAGGACAGGGGAGCCATATCCTAAGGCTAGGGGAGCCCTAGCCTTAGCCTAAGCCTCGGGGTGAATTACCCTAAGGCTAGGGGAGCCCTAGCCGAAGGCTAGGAAGCCCTAGCCTAAGGCTAGGGGAGCCCTAGCCTTAGCCTAAGCATAGGGGTGCCATAGCCTAAGGCTACGTGAGCCCTAGCCTAAGACTAGGGGAGCCCTAGCCTAAGGCTAATGGAGCCCTAGCATAAGACTAGGGGTGCCCGAGCCTAAGCCTAGGGGTGCCTGAGCCTAAGCCTAGGGGAGCCCTAGCCTAAGGCTAGGGGAGCCCTAGCCTGAGCCTAAGCCTAGGGGTGCCCTTGCCTAAGGCTAGTGGACCCCTAGCCTAAGGCTTGGGGAGCCCTAGCCTAAGGCTAGGGGAGCCCAAGTCTTAGCCTAAGCCTAGGGGAGCCCTAGCCTAAACCTAGGGCTGCCCGAACCTAAGGCTAGGGGAGCCCTATCCTAAGCCTAGGGGTGCCCTAGCCTATGGCTAGGGGAGCCATAGCCTTAGCCTAGGGGTGCCCGAGCCTAAGCCAAGGGGTGCCCTAGCCTAAGGATAGGGGAGCCTTAGCCTAAGGCTAAGGGAGCCCTAGCCTTAGCCTAAGCCTCGGGGTGACTTACCCTAAGGCTAGGGGAGCCCTAGCCTAAGCCTAAGCCTAGGCGTGCTTTAGCCCAAGGCTAGGGGAGCCCAAGCCTAAGCCTTGGGGTGCCCGAACATAAGGCAAGGGGACCCCTAGCCTAAGCCTAGGGGTGCCCTAGCCTAAGGCTAGGGGAGCCCTAGCCTAAGCCTAAGCCTAGGGGTGTCCTAGCCCAAGGCTAGGGGAGCCCAAGCGTAAGCCTAGGGCTGCCATAACTAAGGCTAGGGGAGCCCTAGCCTTAGCCTAAGCCTATGGTTGCCCTAGCCTAAGGCTATGGGAGCCTGAGCCTAAGGCTAGGGGAGCCCTAGCCTTAGGCTAGGGGAGCCCTATCCTACGGCTAGGGGAGCCCTAGACTAATCCTAGGGGTGCCCTAACCTAAGGCTAGGGGATCCCTAGCCTAAGCC
Organism: Tenrec ecaudatus; assembly: GCF_050624435.1. Taxonomy (NCBI): domain Eukaryota; kingdom Metazoa; phylum Chordata; class Mammalia; order Afrosoricida; family Tenrecidae; genus Tenrec; species Tenrec ecaudatus. The sequence goes on from NW_027459664.1 coordinate 10,859, forward strand.
AAGGTGTGCCCCAGCCTAAGCCTAGGGGAGCCCTAGCCTAAAGCTAGGGGAGCCCTAGCCTAAGCCTAGGGGTGCCCGAGCCTAAGCCTAGGGGTGCCCTAGCCTAAGGCTAGGGGAGCCCTAGCCTAAGGACAGGGGAGCCTTATCCTAAGGCTAGGGGAGCCCTAGCCTTAGCCTAAGCCTCGGGGTGAATTACCCTAAGGCTAGGGGAGCCCTAGCCGAAGGCTAGGGGAGCCCTAGCCTAAGGCTAGGGGAGCCCTAGCCTTAGCCTAAGCATAGGGGTGCCATAGCCTAAGGCCACGTGAGCCCTAGCCTAAGGCTAGTGGAGCCCTAGCCTAAGGCTAATGGAGCCCTAGCATAAGCCTAGGGGTGCCCGAGCCTAAGCCTAGGGGTGCCTGAGCCTATGCCTAGGGGAGCCCTAGCCTAAGGCTAGGGGAGCCCTAGCCTGAGCCTAAGCCTAGGGGTGCCCTTGCCTAAGGCTAGAGGACCCCAAGCCTAAGGCTTGGGGAGCCCTAGCCTAAGGCTAGGGGAGCCCAAGTCTTAGCCTAAGCCTAGAGGAGCCCTAGCATAAACTTAGGGCTGCCCGAACCTAAGGCTAGGGGAGCCCTATCCTAAGCCTAGGGGTGCCCTAGCCTATGGCTAGGGGAGCCATAGCCCTAGCCTAGGGGTGCCCGAGCCTAAGCCAAGGGGTGCCCTAGCCTAAGGATAGGGGAGCCTTAGCCTAAGGCTAAGGGAGCCCTAGCCTTAGCCTAAGCCTCGGGGTGACTTACCCTAAGGCTAGGGGAGCCCTAGCCTAAGGCTAAGTGTGCCCGAGCCTAAGCCTAGGGGAGCCCTAGCCTAAGGCTAGGGGAGCCCTAGCCTAAGGCTATGGGAGCCCTGGACTAAGCCTAGGGGTGCCCTGGCCTAAGGATAAGAGATCACTAGCCTAAGGCTAGGGGAACCCTAGCCTAAGTCTAGGGGAGCCCTAGCCTAAGGCTAGGGGTGCCCGAGCCTAAGGCTAGGGGAGCACAAGCCTAAGGCTAGGCGAGCCATAGCCTTAACCTAAGTTTAGGGGTGCCCCAATCTAAGGCTAGGGGAGCCCTAGCCTAAACCTAGGGGTGCCATAGCCTAAGGCTAGGGGAGCCCTAGCCTTAGCCTAAGCATAGGGGTGCCCTAGTGTAAGGCTAGGGGAGCCCTAGCCTAAGGCTAGGGGAGCCCTAGGCTTAGGCTAGGGGAGCCCTAGCATAAGGCTAGGGGTGCCCTACCCTAAGGGTAGGGGAACCCTTGCCTAAGGCTAGGGGAGCCCGAACTTAAGGCTAGGGGTGCCCAAGCCTAAGGCTAGGGGAGCACGAGCCTAAGGCTAGGGGACCCCGAGCCTAAGGCAAGGGGAGCCCTAGCCTAAGCCTAGTGGTGCCCTAGCCTAAGGCTAGGAGAGCCCTAGCTTAGCCTAAGCCTAGGGGTGTCCTAGCCTAAGGCTAGGGGAACGCATGCCTTAGCATAAGCCTAGGGATGCCCTAACCTAAGGCTAGGGGAGTCTTACCTAAGCCTAGGGTTGCCCTAGCCTAAGCCTAGGGGAGCCCTAGCCTAAGTCTAGGGGAGCCCTAGCCTAAGGCTAGGGGTACCCGAGCCTAAGGCTAGGGGAGCACGAGCCTAAGGCTTGGGGAGCCTGAGCCTAAGGCTAGGGGAGACCTAGCCTAAGCCTTAGCTTAGGGGTGCCCTAGCCTAAGACTAGGGGAGCCCTAGCCTTAGCCTAAGCCTAGGGGTGCCCTTGCCTAAGGCTAGGGGAGCCCTAGCCTAAGGCTTGGGGAGCCCTAACCTAAGGCTAGGGGAGCCCTAGTCTTAGCCTAAGCCTAGGGGAGCCCTAGCCTAAGGCTAGGGGAGCTCTAGCCTAAGCCTAGGGGTGCCGAGCCTAAGCCTAGCGGTGCCCGAGCCTAATGCTAGGGGAGCCCTAGCCTAAGGCTAGGGGAGACTTAGTCTAAGGCTAGGGGAGCCCTAGCCTTAACCTAAGCCTAGGGGTGACCTACACTAAGGCTAGGGGAGCCCTAGCCGAAGACTAGGGGAGCCCTACCGAAGGCTAGGGGAGCCCTAGCCTAAGGCTAGGGGAGCCTTAGCCTAAGGCTAGGGGAGCCCTAGCCTTAGCCTAAGCCTAGGGGTGACCTAGCATACGGTTAGGGGAGCCCTAGCCTAAGGCTAGGAGAACCCTAGCCTTAGCCTAAGCCTAGGTGTGCCCCAACCTAAGGCTAGGGGAGCCCTGGCCTAAGCCTAGGGGTGCCCTAGCCTAAGGCTAGGGGAGCCCTAGGGTTAGCCTAAGACTTGGGGTGCCATAGCCTAAGGCTAGGGGAGCCCTAGCCTAAGGCTAGGGGAGCCCTAGCCTAAGGCTACTGGAGCCCTAGCCTAAGCCTAAGCCTAGGGGTGCCAGAACTAAAGGCTAGGGGAGCCCTAGCCTAAGCCTAGGGGTGCCCTAGCCTAAGGCTAGGGGAGCCCTTCCTTAGCCTAAGCCTAGGGGTGCCCTAGCCTAAGGTTAGGGGAGCCCTAGCCTAAGGCTAGGGGAGCCCTAGCCTTACCCTAAGCCTTTGGGTGTCCTAGCCTAAGTCTAGGGGTACCTTAGCCTAAGTCTAGGGGTACCTTAGCCTAAGGCTAGGGGAGCCCTAGCCTTAGCCTAAGCCTCGGGTGCCCTAGCCTAAGGTTAGGGGAGCCCTAGCCTTAGCCTAAGCCTAGGGGTGCCCTAGCCTAGGGCTAGGGGAGCCCTAGTGTTAGCCTAGGCCTAGGGGTGCCCTATCCAAGGCTAGGGGAGCCCTAGCCTAAGGCTAGGGGAGCCCTAGCCTTACCCTAAGCCTTTGGGTGTCCTAGCCTAAGTCTAGGGGTACCTTAGCCTAAGTCTAGGGGTACCTTAGCCTAAGGCTAGGGGAGCCCTAGCCTTAGCCTAAGCCTCGGGTGCCCTAGCCTAAGGTTAGGGGAGCCCTAGCCTTAGCCTAAGCCTAGGGGTGCCCTAGCCTAGGGCTAGGGGAGCCCTAGTGTTAGCCTAGGCCTAGGGGTGCCCTATCCAAGGCTAGGGGAGCCCTAGCCAAAGGCTAGGGGAGCCCTAGCCTTAGCCTAAGCCTATGGGTAACCTAGCCTAATACTAGGGTAGCCCTAGCCTAAGGCGAGGGGAGCCCTAGCCTTAGCCTAAGCCTAGAGGTGCCCTAGCCTAAGGCTAGGGAAGCCCTAGCGTAAGGGTAGGGGAGCGCTAGCCTAACCCTAACCCTAGGGGTGCCCTAGCCTAAGTCTATGGGAGCCCTAGCCTAAGCCTAGGGGTTCCGGAGCCTAAGGCTAGTGGAGCCTTAGCCTTAGCGTAAGCCTAAAGGTGCCCTAGCCTAAGTCTTGGGGAGCCCTAACCTAAGGCTAGGGGAGCCCTAGCCTTAGCCTAAGCCTAGGGGTGCCCTAACCTAAGCCTAGGGGTGCCCTAACCTAAGCCTAGTGTTGCCCTAGACTACGCCTAGGGGAGCCCTAGCCATAGCCTTAGACTAAAGGTGCCCTAGCCTAAGGCCAGGGGAGGCCTAGCCTAAGGCTAGAGGAGCCCTAGCCTTAGCCTAAGCCTAGGGGTGCCCAAGCCTAATGCTAGGGGAGCCCTAGCCTAAGGCTAGGGGTGCCCTAGCCTAAGGCTAGGGGAGCCCTAGCCTTAGCCTAAGCCTTTAGGTGCCCAAGCCTAAGTCTAGGGGAGCCCTAGCCTTACCCTAAGCCTAGGGCTGCCCTAGCCTAAGGCTATGGGAGTCCTAGCCTAAGCCTAGGGGTACCCTAGCCTAAGGCTAGGGGAGTCCTAGCCTAAGCCTAGGGGTGCCCTAGCCTAAGGCTAGGGGAGCCCTAGCCTAAGGCTGGGTGAGCCCTAGACTTAGCCTAAACCTAGGGGTGCCCTAGCCTAAGGCTAGGGGAGTCCTAGCCTAAGCCTAGGGGTGCCCTAGCCTAAGGCTAGTGGAGCCATAGCGTAAGGCTTGGGGAGCCCTAGCCTAAGGCTAGGGGAGCCCAAGTCTTAGCCTAAGCCTAGAGGAGCCCTAGCATAAACCTAGGGCTGCCCGAACCTAAGGCTAGGGGAGCCCTATCCTAAGCCTAGGGGTGTCCTAGCCTATGGCTAGGGGAGCCATAGCCTTAGCCTAGGGGTGCCCGAGCCTAAGCCAAGGGGTGCCCTAGCCTAAGGATAGGGGAGCCTTAGCCTAAGGCTAAGGGAGCCCTAGCCTTAGCCTAAGCCTCGGGGTGACTTACCCTAAGGCTAGGGGAGCCCTAGCCTAAGGCTAAGTGTGCCCGAGCCTAAGCCTAGGGGAGCCCTAGCCTAAGGCTAGGGGAGCCCTAGCCTAAGGCTATGGGAGCCCTGGACTAAGCCTAGGGGTGCCCTGGCCTAAGGATAAGAGATCACTAGCCTAAGGCTAGGGGAACCCTAGCCTAAGTCTAGGGGAGCCCTAGCCTAAGGCTAGGGGTGCCCGAGCCTAAGGCTAGAGGAGCACAAGCCTAAGGCTAGGCGAGCCATAGCCTTAACCTAAGTTTAGGGGTGCCCCAATCTAAGGCTAGGGGAGCCCTAGCCTAAACCTAGGGGTGCCATAGCCTAAGGCTAGGGGAGCCCTAGCCTTAGCCTAAGCATAGGGGTGCCCTAGTGTAAGGCTAGGGGAGCCCTAGCCTAAGGCTAGGGGAGCCCTAGGCTTAGGCTAGGGGAGCCCTAGCATAAGGCTAGGGGTGCCATACCCTAAGGGTAGGGGAACCCTTGCCTAAGGCTAGGGGAGCCCGAACTTAAGGCTAGGGGTGCCCAAGCCTAAGGCTAGGGGAGCACGAGCCTAAGGCTAGGGGACCCCGAGCCTAAGGCAAGGGGAGCCCTAGCCTAAGCCTAGTGGTGCCCTAACCTAAGGCTAGGAGAGCCCTAGCCTAAGGCTAGGAGAGCCCTAGCCTAAGGCTAGGAGAGCCCTAGCTTAGCCTAAGCCTAGGGGTGTCCTAGCCTAAGGCTAGGGGAACGCATGCCTTAGCATAAGCCTAGGGATGCCCTAACCTAAGGCTAGGGGAGTCTTACCTAAGCCTAGGGTTGCCCTAGCCTAAGCCTAGGGGAGCCCTAGCCTAAGTCTAGGGGAGCCCTAGCCTAAGGCTAGGGGTTCCCGAGCCTAAGGCTAGGGGAGCACGAGCCTAAGGCTAGGGGAGCCTGAGCCTAAGGCTAGGGGAGACCTAGCCTAAGCCTTAGCTTAGGGGTGCCCTAGCCTAAGGCTAGGGGAGCCCTAGCCTAAGGCTAATGGAGCCCTAGCCTAAGCCTAAGCCTAGGGGTGCCAGAACTAAAGGCTAGGGGAGCCCTAGCCTAAGCCTATCGGTGCACTTGCCTAAGGCTAGGGGAGCCCTAGCCTAAGGCTTGGGGAGCCCTAACCTAAGGCTAGGGGAGCCCTAGTCTTAGCCTAAGCCTAGGGGAGCCCTAGCCTAAGGTTACGAGCTCTAGCCTAAGCCTAGGGGTGCCGAGCCTAAGCCTAGCGGTGCCCGAGCCTAATGCTAGGGGAGCCCAAGCCTAAGGCTAGGGGAGACTTAGTCTAAGGCTAGGGGAGCCCTAGCCTTAACCTAAGCCTAGGGGTGACCTACACTAAGGCTAGGGGAGCCCTAGCCGAAGACTAGGGGAGCCCTACCGAAGGCTAGGGGAGCCCTAGCCTAAGGCTAGGGGAGCCTTAGCCTAAGGCTAGGGGAGCCCTAGCCTTAGCCTAAGCCTAGGGGTGACCTAGCATACGGTTAGGGGAGCCCTAGCCTAAGGCTAGGAAACCCAAGCCTTAGCCTAAGCTTAGGGGTGCCCTAGCCTAAGGCTAGGGGAACCCTAGCCTTAGCCTAAGCCTAGGTGTGCCCCAACCTAAGGCTAGGGGAGCCCTGGCCTAAGCCTAGGGGTGCCCTAGCCTAAGGCTAGGGGAGCCCTAGGGTTAGCCTAAGACTTGGGGTGCCATAGCCTAAGGCTAGGGGAGCCCTAGCCTAAGGCTAGGGGAGCCCTAGCCTAAGGCTAATGGAGCCCTAGCCTAAGCCTAAGCCTAGGGGTGCCAGAACTAAAGGCTAGGGGAGCCCTAGCCTAAGCCTAGGGGTGCCCTAGCCTAAGGCTAGGGGAGCCCTTCCTTAGCCTAAGCCTAGGGGTGCCCTAGCCTAAGGTTAGGGGAGCCCTAGCCTAAGGCTAGGGGAGCCCTAGCCTTACCCTAAGCCTTTGGGTGTCCTAGCCTAAGTTTAGGGGTACCTTAGCCTAAGTCTAGGGGTACCTTAGCCTAAGGCTAGGGGAGCCCTAGCCTTAGCCTAAGCCTCGGGTGCCCTAGCCTAAGGTTAGGGGAGCCCTAGCCTTAGCCTAAGCCTAGGGGTGCCCTAGCCTAGGGCTAGGGGAGCCCTAGTGTTAGCCTAGGCCTAGGGGTGCCCTATCCAAGGCTAGGGGAGCCCTAGCCAAAGGCTAGGGGAGCCCTAGCCTTAGCCTAAGCCTAGGGCTAACCTAGCCTAATGCTAGGGTAGCCCTAGCCTAAGGCGAGGGGAGCCCTAGCCTTAGCCTAAGCCTAGAGGTGCCCTAGCCTAAGGCTAGGGAAGCCCTAGCCTAAGCCTAGGGGTTCCGGAGCCTAAGGCTAGTGGAGCCTTAGACTTAGCCTAAGCCTAGGGGTACCCTAGCCTAAGGCTAGGGGAGCCCTAGCCTAAGGCTAGGGGAACCCTAGCCTTAGCGTAAGCCTAAAGGTGCCCTAGCCTAAGGCTTGGGGAGCCCTAACCTAAGGCTAGGGGAGCCCTAGCCTTAGCCTAAGCCTAGGGGTGCCCTAACCTAAGCCTAGGGGTGCCCTAACCTAAGCCTAGGGTTGCCCTAGACTACGCCTAGGGGAGCCCTAGCCATAGACTTAGACTAAAGGTGCCCTAGCCTAAGGCCAGGGGAGGCCTAGCCTAAGGCAAGGGGAGCCCTAGCCTTAGCCTAAGCCTAGGGGTGCCCAAGCCTAATGCTAGGGGAGCCCTAGCCTAAGGCTAGGGGTGCCCTAGCCTAAGGCTAGGGGAGCCCTAGCCTTAGCCTAAGCCTTTAGGTGCCCGAGCCTAAGTCTAGGGGAGCCCTAGCCTTACCCTAAGCCTAGGGCTGCCCTAGCCTAAGGCTATGGGAGTCCTAGCCTAAGCCTAGGGGTGCCCTAGCCTAAGGCTAGGGGAGTCCTAGCCTAAGCCTAGGGGTGCCCTAGCCTAAGGCTAGGGGAGCCCTAGCCTAAGGCTGGGTGAGCCCTAGACTTAGCCTAAACCTAGGGGTGCCCTAGCCTAAGCCTAGGGGTGGCCTATCCTAAGCCTAGGGGAGCCCTAGCCGAAGGCTAGGGGAGCTCTAGCTTTAGCCTAAGCCTAGGGATGCCCGAGCCTAAGCCTAGGGGAACCCTAGCCTAGGGGTAGGGGAGCCCTGGAGTAAGCCTACGGGTGCCCAAGCCTAAGCCTAGGGGTACCCTAGCCTAAGGCTATGGGAACCCTAGCGTTAGCTTTAGCCTAGGGGTGCCCTAGCCAAGGCTAGGGGAGCCCTACCCTAAGGCTAGGGGAGCCCTGGACTAAGTCTAGGGGAGCCTTAGCCTAAGGCTAGGGGTGCCCGAGCCTAAGGCTAGGGGAGCACGAGCCTAAGGCTAGGGGAGCCTGAGCCTAAGGCTAGGGGAGACCTAGCCTAAGCCTTAGCTTAGGGGTGCCCTAGCCTAAGACTAGGGCAGCCCTATCCTTAGCCTAAGCCTAGGGGTGCCGTAGAATAAGGTTAGGGGAGCCCAAGCCTAAGCCTAGGGCTGCCATACCTAAGGCTTGGGGTGCCCTAGCATTAGCCTAAGCCTATGGGTGCCCTAGCATAAGCCTATGGGTGCCCTAGCCTAAGGCTAGGGGAGCCCTAGCCTTAGCCTAAGCCTAGGGGTGCACTTGCCTAAGGCTAGGGGAGCCCTAGCCTAAGGCTTGGGGAGCCCTAACCTAAGGCTAGGGGAGCCCTAGTCTTAGCCTAAGCCTAGGGGAGCCCTAGCCTAAGGCTAGGGGAGCTCTAGCCTAAGCCTAGGGGTGCCGAGCCTAAGCCTAGCGGTGCCCGAGCCTAATGCTAGGGGAGCCCAAGCCTAAGGCTAGGGGAGACTTAGTGTAAGGCTAGGGGAGCCCTAGCCTTAACCTAAGCCTAGGGGTGACCTACACTAAGGCTAGGGGAGCCCTAGCCGAAGACTAGGGGAGCCCTACCGAAGGCTAGGGGAGCCCTAGCCTAAGGCTAGGGGAGCCTTAGCCTAAGGCTAGGGGAGCCTTAGCCTAAGGCTAGGGGAGCCCTAGCCTAAGGCTAGGGGAGCCTTAGCCTAAGGCTAGGGGAGCCCTAGCCTTAGCCTAAGCCTAGGGGTGACCTAGCATACGGTTAGGGGAGCCCTAGCCTAAGGCTAGGAGAACCCAAGCCTTAGCCTAAGCTTAGGGGTGCCCTTGCCTAAGGCTAGGTGAGCCCTAGCCTTAGCCTAAGCCTAGGTGTGCCCCAACCTAAGACTAGGGGAGCCCTGGCCTAAGCCTAGGGGTGCCCTAGCCTAAGGCTAGGGGAGCCCTAGGGTTAGCCTAAGACTTGGGGTGCCATAGCCTAAGGCTAGGGGAGCCCTAGCCTAAGGCTAGGGGAGCCCTAGCCTAAGGCTAATGGAGCCCTAGCCTAAGCCTAAGCCTAGGGGTGCCAAAACTAAAGGCTAGGGGAGCCCTAGCCTAAGCCTAGGGGTGCCCTAGCCTAAGGCTAGGGGAGCCCTTCCTTAGCCTAAGCCTAGGGGTGCCCTAGCCTAAGGTTAGGGGAGCCCTAGCCTAAGGCTAGGGGAGCCCTAGCCTTACCCTAAGCCTTTGGGTGTCCTAGCCTAAGTCTAGGGGTACCTTAGCCTAAGTCTAGGGGTACCTTAGCCTAAGGCTAGGGGAGCCGTAGCCTTAGCCTAAGCCTCGGGTGCCCTAGCCTAAGGTTAGGGGAGCCCTAGCCTTAGCCTAAGCCTAGGGGTGCCCTAGCCTAGGGCTAGGGGAGCCCTAGTGTTAGCCTAGGCCTAGGGGTGCCCTATCCAAGGCTAGGGGAGCCCTAGCCAAAGGCTAGGGGAGCCCTAGCCAAAGGCTAGGGGAGCCCTAGCCTAAGGCGAGGGGAGCCCTAGCCTTAGCCTAAGCCTAGAGGTGCCCTAGCCTAAGGCTAGGGAAGCCCTAGCGTAAGGCTAGGGGAGCGCTAGCCTAACCCTAACCCTAGGGGTGCCCTAGCCTAAGTCTATGGGAGCCCTAGCCTAAGCCTAGGGGTTCCGGAGACTAAGGCTAGTGGAGCCTTAGACTTAGCCTAAGCCTAGGGGTACCCTAGCCTAAGGCTAGGGGAGCCCTAGCCTAAGGCTAGGGGAACCCTAGCCTTAGCGTAAGCCTAAAGGTGCCCTAGCCTAAGGCTAGGGGAGCCCTAGCCTAAGGCTAGGGGAGCCCTAGCCTTAGCCTAAGCCTAGGGTTGCCCTATCCTACGCCTAGGGGAGCCCTAGCCATAGCCTTAGACTAAAGGTGCCCTAGCCTAAGGCTAGGGGAGGCCTAGCCTAAGGCTAGGGGAGCCCTAGCCTTAGCCTAAGCCTAGGGGTGCCCAAGCCTAATGCTAGGGGAGCCCTAGCCTAAGGCTAGGGGAGCCTTAGCCTAATGCTAGGGGAGGCTTAGCCTTAGCCTAAGCCTAGGGGTGCCCTAGCCTAAGGCTAGGGGAGCCCTAGCCTTAGCCTAAGCCTTTAGGTGCCCGAGCCTAAGTCTAGGGGAGCCCTAGCCTTATCCTAAGCCTAGGGCTGCCCTAGCCTAAGGCTATGGGAGTCCTAGTCTAAGCCTAGGGGTGCCCTAGCCTAAGGCTAGGGGAGCCCTAGCCTAAGGCTGGGTGAGCCCTAGACTTAGCCTAAACCTAGGGGTGCCCTAGCCTAAGGCTAGGGGAGTCCTAGCCTAAGCCTAGGAGTGCCCTAGCCTAAGGCTAGTGGAGCCCTAGCCTAAGGCTAGGGGAGCCCTAGCTTTAGCCTAAGCCTAAAGGTGCCCTAGCCTAGGGCTAGGGGAGCCCTAGCCTTAGCCTAGGCCTAGGGGTGCCCTAGCCTAAGTCTAGGGGACCCCTATCCTAAGCATAGGTGTGCCTGAGCCTAAGCCTAGGGGTGCCCTAGCCTAAGGCTAGGGGAGCCCTAGAATTAGCCTAAGCCTAGGGGTGGCCTACCGTAAGCCTAGGGGAGCCCTAGCCGAAGGCTAGGGGAGCCCTAGCTTTAGCCTAAGCCTAGGGTTGCCCGAGCCTAAGCCTAGGGGAGCCCTAGCCTAGGGGTAGGGGAGCCCTGGAGTAAGCCTACGGGTGCCCAAGCCTAAGCCTAGGGGAGCCCTAGCCTAAGGCTAGGGGAGTCCTAGTCTTAGCCTATGCCTAGGGGTGGCCTATCCTAAGGCTCGGGGAGCCCTAGCCTTAGGCTATGGGAACCCTAGCGTTAGCTTTAGCCTAGGGGTGCCCTAGCCAAGGCTAGGGGAGCCCTACCCTAAGGCTAGGGGAGCCCTGGACTAAGTCTAGGGGAGCCCTAGCCTAAGGCTATGGGTGACCAAGCCTAAGGCTAGGGGAGCACGAGCCTAAGGCTAGGGGAGCCTGAGCCTAAGGGAAGGGGAGCCCTAGCCTAAGCCTAGTGGTGCCGTAGCCTAAGGCTAGGAGAGCCCTAGCCTAAGGCTAGGGGAGCCGTAGCCTAAGGATAGGGGAGCCCAAGCCTAAGGCTAGTGGAGCCCTAGCCTGAGCCTGAGCTTAGGGGTGCCCTAGCCTAAGGCTAGGGGAGCCCAAGCCTAAGCCTAGGGCTGCCATACCAAAGGCTAGGGGAGCCCTAGACTTAGCCTAAGCCTAAGGGTGCCCTAGCCTAAGGTTGGGGAGCACTAGCCTAAGGGTAGAGGAACCCAAGCCTTAGCCAAATCCTAGGGGAGCCCTAGCCTAAGTCTCAGGGAGACCTAGCCTTAGCCTAACCTAGGGGAGCCCTAGCCTAAGGCTAGGGGAGCCCTAGCCTTATCCTAAGCCTAGGGGTGCCCTAGCCTAAGGTTAGGGGAACACTACCCTAAGGCTAGGGGAGCCATAGCCTAACGTTCGGGGAGCTCTAGCCTAAGGCTCGGGGAGCCCTAGCGTAAGCCTAGGGGTGCCCTTACCTAACGCTAGAGGAGCTCTATCCTTAGCCTAAGCCTAGGGGAGCCCTAGCCTAAGCCTAGGGGAGCCCTAGACTAAGGTTAGGGGAGCCCTATCCTAAGGCTAGGGGAACCATAGCCTTAGGCTAAACCTAGGGGTGCCCTAGCCTAAGGCTAGGGGAGCCATAACCTAAGGCTAGGGGAGCCCTAGCCTTAGCCTAAGGCTAGGGGATCGCTAGCCTTAGCCCAAGCCTAGGGGTGCCCTAACCTAAGGCTAGGGGAGCCCTAGCCTAAGTCTAGGGGAGCCCTAGCCTTAGCCTAAGCCTACGGGTGCCCTAGCCTTAGGCTAGGGGAGCTCTAACCTAAGGCTAGGGAGCCCTAGCCTTAGCCTAAGGCTAGGGGAGCCCTAGCCTTAGCCTAAGCCTAAAGGTGCCCTAGCCTAAGGCGAGGAGATCCCTAGCCTTGGCCTAAGCATAGGGCTGCCCTAACGTAAGGATAGGGGAGCCCTAGCCTAAGGCTAGGGGAGCCCTTGCCTTAACTTAAGCCTAGTGGTGCCCTAGCCTAAGGCTAGGGGATCCCTATCCTAAGGCTAGGGGAGCCCTAGCCTTAGGCTAGGGGAGCCCAGGTCTTAGCCTAAGCCTAGGGGTGCCCTAGCCTAAGGCTAGGGGAGCCCCGGCCCAAGGCTAGGGGAGCCGTAGCCTAAGGCTAGGGGAGACCTAGCCTTAGCCTAAGCCTAGGGGTGCCCTAGGCTAAGGCTAGGGGAGCACTAGCCAAATCTAGGGGAGCCCTAGCCTTAGCCTAAGCCTAGGGGTGCTCTAGCTTAAGGTTAGGGGAACACTACCCTAAGGCTATGGGAGCTATAGTCTAAGGTTCGGGGAGCTCTAGCCTAAGGCTCGGGGAGCCCTAGTGTAAGCCTAGGGGTGCCCTTACCTAACGCGAGGGGAGCGCTAGCCTTAGCCTAAGCCTAGGGGAGCCCTAGCCTAAGCCTAGGGGAGCCCTAGACTAAGGCTAGGGGAGCCCTATCCTAAGGCTAGGGGAACCATAGCCTTAGCCTAAACCTAGGGGTGCCCTAGCCTAAGGCTAGGGGAGCCGTAACCTAAGGCTAGGGGAGCCCTAGCCTTAGCTTAAGGCTAGGGGACCGCTACCCTTAGCCCAAGCCTAGGGGTGCCCTAACCTAAGGCTAGGGGAGCCCTAGCCTAAGGCTAGGGGAGCCCTAGCCTTAGCCTAAGCCTACGGGTGCCCTAGCCTAAGGCTATGGGAGCCCTATCCTAAGGCTAGGGGAGCCCTCGCCTTAGCCTTAGCCTAGGAGTGCCCTAGCCTAAGGTAAGGGGAGCCCTAGCCTAAGTCTCAGGGAGCCCTAGCCTTAGCCTAAGCCTAGCGGTGCCCTAGCCTAAGGCTAGGGGAGCCCTAGCCTAAGGCTAAGGGAGCCCTAGCCTTAGCCTAAGCCTAGGGGTGCCCTAGCCTAAGGCTAGGGGAGCCCCAGCCCAAGGCTAGGGGAGCCCTAGCCTAAGGCTAGGGGAGCCCTAGCCTTAGCCTAAGCCTAGGGGTGCCCTAGCCTAAGGTTAGGGGAACACTACCGTAAAGCTAGGGGAGCCATAGCCTAATGTTCGGGGAGCTCTAGCCTAAGGCTCGGGGAGCCCAAGCGTAGGCCTAGGGTAGCCCTAGCCTAAGCCTAGGGGAGCCCTAGACTAAGGCTAGGGGAGCCCTATCCTAAGTCTAGGGGAACCATAGCCTTAGCCTAAACCTAGGGGTGCCCTAGCCTAAGGCTAGGGGAGCCCTAACCTAAGGCTAGGGGAGCCCTAGCCTTAGCCTAAGGCTAGGGGAGCGCTAGCCTTAGCCCAAGCCTAGGGGTGCCCTAACCTAAGGCTAGGGGAACCCTAGGCCAAGGCTAGGGGAGCCCTAGCCTTAGCCTAAGCCTACGGGTGCCCTAGCCTAAGGCTAGGGGAGCCCTAACCTAAGGCTAGGGAGCCCTAGCCTTAGCCTAAGCCTAAGGGAGCCCTAGCCTTAGCCTAAGCCTAAAGGTGCCCTAGCCTAAGGCGAGGGGATCCCTAGCCTTGGCCTAAGCCTAGGGGTGCCCTAACGTAAGGATAGGGGAGCCCTAGCCTAAGGCTAGGGGAGCCCTTGCCTTAACCTAAGCCTAGTGGTGCCCTAGCTTAAGGCTAGGGGAGCCCTATCCTAAGGCTAGGGGAGCCCTAGCCTTAGGCTAGGGGAGCACTAGCCTTAGCCTAATCCTAGGGGTGCCCTAGCCTAAGGCTAGGGGAGCCCTATCCTAAGGCTAGGGGAGCCCCAGCCCAAGGCTAGGGGAGACCTAGCCTTAGCCTAAGCCTAGGGGTGCCCTTTGCTAAGGCTAGGGGAGCACTAGCCTAAGACTAGGGGAGCCCAAACCTTAGCCTAAGCCTAGGGGTGCCCTAGCTTAAGGTTAGGGGAACACTACCCTAAGGCTAGGGGAGCCATAGCCTAAGGTTCGGGGAGCTCTAGCCTAAGGCTCTGGGAGCCCTAGTATAAGCCTAGGGGTGCCCTTACCTAACGCTAAGGGAGCGCTAGCCTTAGCCTAAGCCTAGGGGAGCCATAGCCTAAGCCTAGAGGAGCCCTAGACTAAGGCTAGGGGAGCCCTATCCTAAGGCGAGGGGAACCATAGCCTTAGCCTAAACCTAGGGGTGCCCTAACCTAAGGCTAGAAAAGCCCTAGCCTAAGCCTAGGGGAGCCCTAGCCCAAGGCTAGGGGAGCCCTAGCCTAAGGCTAGGGGGGCCCTAGCCTTAGCCTAAGCCTAGCCGTGCCTAGCCTAAGGCTAGGGGAGTTCTAGCCCAAGGCTAGGGGAGCCCTAGCCTAAGGCTAGGGGAGCCCTAGCCTAAGGCTAGGGGAGCCCTAGCCTAAGGCTAGGGGAGCCCTAGCCTTAGCCTAAGCCTAGGGGTGCCTAGCCTAAGCCTAGGAGAGCCCTAGCCCAAGTCTAGGGGAGCCCTAGCCTAAGGCTAGGGGAGCCCTAGCTTAAGGCTAGGGGAGCCCTAGCCTTAGCCTAAGACTAGGGGTGCCCTATCCTAAGGCTAGAGGAGCCCTAGCCTTAGCCTAAGCCTAGGGGTGCCCTAGCCTAAGGCAAGGGGAGCACTAGCCTAAGGCTAGGGGAGCCCTAGCCTAAGGCCAGGGGAGCCCTAGCCTTAGCCTAAGCCTAGGGGTGCTCTAGCCTAAGGCCACGGGAGCCCTAGCCTAAGTCTCAGGGAGCCCTAGCCTTAGCCTAACCTAGGGGAGCCCTAGCCTAAGGCTAGAGGAGCCCTAGCCTTAACCTAAGCCTAGGGGTGCCATAGCCTAAGGTTAGGGGAGCCCTAACCTAAGGCTAGGGGTGCCCTAGCCTTAGCCTAAGCCTAGGGGTGCCCTAGCCTAAGGCTAGGGGAGCCGTAGCCTAAGGCTAGGGGAGCCTTAGCCTAAGGCTAGGGGAGCCCTAGCCTTAGCCTAAGCCTAGGGGTGCCCTATCCTAAGGCTAGAAAAGCCCTAGCCTAAGGCTAGGGGAGCCCTAGCCCAAGGCTACGGGAGCCCTAGTCTAAGTCTAGGGGAGCCATAGCCTTAGCCTAGGCGTGCCTAGCCGAAGGTGAGGGGAGCCCTAGCCCAAGGCTAGGGGAGCCCTAGCCTAAGGCTAGGGGAGCCCTAGCCCAAGGCTAGGGGAGCCCTAGCCTAAGGCTAGGGGAGCCCTTACCTTAGCCTAAGCCTAGGGGTTCCTTAGCCTAAGGCTAGGGGAGCCCTAGACTAAGGCTAGGGGAGCCCCAAATTAAGGCTAGGGGTGCCCTAGTCTAAGGCTAGGGGAGCACTAGCCTAAGCCTAGGGGTGCCCTAGCCTAAGGTAAGGGGAACACTACCGTAAGGCTAGGGGAGCCATAGCCTAAGGTTCGGGGAGCTCTAGCCTAAGGCTCGGGGAGCCCTAGCGTAAGCATAGGGGAGCCCTAGCCTAAGCCTAGGGGAGCCCTAGACTAAGGTTAGGGGAGCCCTATCCTAAGGCTAGGGGAACCATAGCGTTATCCTAAACCTAGGGGTGCCTTAGCCTAAGGCTAGGGGAGCCCTAACCTAAGGCTAGGGGAGCCCTAGCCTTAGCCTAAGGCTAGGCGAGCGCTAGCCTTAGCCCAAGCCGAGGGGTGCCCTAACCCAAGGCTAGGGGACCCCTAGCCTAAGGCTAGGGGAGCCATAGCCTTAGCCTAAGCCTACGGGTGCCCTACCCTAAGGCTAGGGGAGCCCTAACCTAAGGCTAGGGAGCCCTAGCCTTAGCCTAAGCCTAGGGGAGCCCTAGCCTTAGCCTAAGCCTAAAGGTGCCTTAGCCTAAGGCGAGGGGATCCCTAGCCTTGTCCTAAGCCTAGGGGTGCCCTAACGTAAGGTTAGGGGAGCCCTAGCCTTAGGCTAGAGGAGCCCTAGCCTTAGCCTAAGCCTAGGGGTGCCCTAGCGTAGGCTAGGGGAGCCCTAGCCTAAGGCTAGGGGAGCCCCAGCCCAAGGCTAGGGGAGACCTAGCCTTAGCCTAAGCCTAGGGGTGCCCTAGCTTAAGGTTAGGGGAACACTACCCTAAGGCTAGTGGAGCCAAGCCTAAGGTTCGGGGAGCTCTAGCCTAAGGCTCGGGGAGCCCTAGTATAAGCCTAGGGGTGCCCTTACCTAACGCTAAGGGAGAGCTAGCCTTAGCCTAAGCCTAGGGGAGCCTTAGCCTAATCCTAGGGGAGCCCTAGTCTAAGGCTAGGGGAGCCCTATCCTAAGGCTAGGGGAACCATAGCCTTAGCCTAAACCTAGGGGTGCCCTAGCCTAAGGCTAGGGGAGCCCTAACCTAAGGCTAGGGGAGCCCTAGCCTTACCCTAAGGCTAGGGGAGTGCTAGCCTTAGCCCAAGCCTAGGGGTGCCCTAACCTAAGGCTAGGGGAGCCC
The DNA here is from genome assembly GCF_050624435.1 of Tenrec ecaudatus. Taxonomy (NCBI): domain Eukaryota; kingdom Metazoa; phylum Chordata; class Mammalia; order Afrosoricida; family Tenrecidae; genus Tenrec; species Tenrec ecaudatus. The sequence continues at coordinate 26,768 of NW_027459664.1, forward strand.
TAGCCTAAGGGTAGGGGAGCCCTAGCCTTAGCCTAAGCCTACGGGTGCCCTAGGCTAAGGCTAGGGGAGCCCTAACCTAAGGCTAGGGAGCCCTAGCCTTAGCCTAAGCCTAGGGGAGCCCTAGCCTTAGCCTAAGCCTAGGGGTGCCCTAGCCTAAGGTTAGGGGTACACTAGCCTAAGGCTATGGGAGCCCTAGCCTAAGGCTCGGGGAGCCCTAGCCTTAGTCTAAGCCTAGGTGTGCCCTTGTCTAAGGCTAGGGGAGCCCTAACCTAAGGCTAGGGGAGCCCTCGCCTTAGCCTTAGCCTAGGGGTGCCCTAGCCTAAGGTAAGTGGAGCCCTAGTCTAAGTCTCAGGGAGCCCTAGCCTTAGCCTAAGCCTAGGGGTGCCCTGGCCTAAGGCTAGGGGAGCACTAGCCTAAGGCTAGGGGAGCCCTAGCCTTAGCCTAAGCCTAGGGGTGCCCTAGCCTAAGGTTAGGGAGCCCTAACCTAAGTCTCAGGGAGCCCTAGCCTTAGCCTAAGCCTAGGGGAGCCTTAGCCTAAGGCTAGGGGAGCCCTAGCCTAAGCCTAAGCCAAAAAGTGCCCTAGCCTAAGGCTTGTGGAGCGGTAGCCTTAGCCTAAGCCTAGGAGTGCCCTAACCTAAGTCTAGAAAAGCCCTAGCCTAAGGCTAGGGGAGACCTAGCCTAAGGATAGGGGAGCCCTAGCCTAAGGCTATTGGAGCCCCAGCCCAAGGCTAGGGGAGCCCTAGCCTAAGGCTAGGGGAGACCTAGCCTTAGCCTAAGCCTAGGGGTGCCCTAGGCTAAGGCTAGGGGAGCACTAGCCTAAGGCTAGGGGAGCCCTAGCCTTTGCCTACGCCTAGGGGTGCCCTAGCTTAAGGTTAGGGGAACACTACCCTAAGGCTAGGGGACCCATAGCCTAAGGTTCGGGGAGCTCTAGCCTAAGGCTCCGGGAGCCCTAGTGTAAGCCTAGGGGTGCCCTTACCTAACGCGAGTGGAGCGCTAGCCTTAGCCTAAGCCTAGGGGAGCCCTAGCCTAAGCATAGGGGAGCCGTAGACTAAGGCTAGCGGAGCCCTATCCTAAGGCTAGGGGAAACATAGCCTTAGCCTAAACCTAGGGGTGCCCTAGCCTAAGGCTAGGGGAGCCCTAGCCTAAGGCTAGGGGAGCCCTAGCCTTAGCCTAAGCCTACGGGTGCCCTAGCCTAAGGCTATGGGAGCCCTATCCTAAGGCTAGGGGAGCCCTCGCCTTAGCCGTAGCCTAGGGGTGCCCTAGCCTAAGGTAAGGGGAGCCCTAGCCTAAGTCTCAGGGAGCCCTAGCCTTAGCCTAAGCCTAGGGGTGCCCTAGCCTAAGGCTAGGGGAGCCCTAGCCTAAGGCTAGGGTAGCCCCAGCCCAAGGCTAGGGGAGCCCTAGCCTAAGGCTAGGGGAGCCCTAGCCTAAGGCTAGGGGAGCCCTCGCCTTAGCCGTAGCCTAGGGGTGCCCTAGCCTAAGGTTAGGGGAACACTACCGTAAGGCTAGGGGAGCCATAGCCTAAGGTTCAGGGAGCTCTAGCCTAAGGCTCGGGGAGCCCTAGCGTAAGCCTAGGGGAGCCCTAGCCTAAGCCTAGGGGAGCCCTAGACTAAGGCTAGGGGAGCCCTTTCCTAAGGCTAGGGGAACCATAGCCTTAGCCTAAACCTAGGGGTGCCCTAGCCTAAGGCTAGGGGAGCCCTAACCTAAGGCTAGGGGAGCCCTAGCCTTAGCCTAAGGCTAGGGGAGCGCTAGCCTTAGCCCAAGCCTAGGGGTGCCCTAACCTAAGGCTAGGGGAGCCCTAGCCTAAGGCTAGCGGAGCCCTAGCCTTAGCCTAAGCCTACGGGTGCCCTAGCCTAAGGATAGGGGAGCCCTAAGCTAAGGCTAGGGAGCCCTAGCCTTAGCCTAAGCCTAGGGGAGCCCTAGCCTTAGCCTAAGCCTAAAGGTGCCCTAGCCTAAGGCGAGGGGATCCCTAGCCTTGGCCTAAGCCTAGGGGTGCCCTAATGTAAGGATAGGGGAGCCCTAGCCTAAGGCTAGGGGAGCCGTTTCCTTAACCTAAGCCTAGTGGTGCCCTAGCCTAAGGCTAGGGGAGCCCTATCCTAAGGCTAGGGGAGCCCTAGCCTTAGGCTAGAGGAGCCCTAGCCTTAGCCTAAGCCTAGGGGTGCCCTAGCCTAAGGCTAGGGGAGCCCTAGCCTAAGCCTAGGGGTGCCCTAGCCTAAGGCTAGGGGAGCCCTAGCCTAAGGATAGGGGAGCCCCAGCCCAAGGCTAGGGGAGACCTAGCCTTAGCCTAAGCCTAGGGGTGCCCTAGGCTAAGGCTAGGGGAGCACTAGCCTAAGGCTAGGGGAGCCCTAGCCTTAGCCTAAGCCTAGGGGTGCCCTAGCTTAAGTTTAGGGGAACACTACCCTAAGGCTAGGGGAGCCATAGCCTAAGGTTCGGGGAGCTCTAGCCTAAGGCTCGGGGAGCCCTAGTGTAAGCCTAGGTGTGCCCTTACCTAACGCTAAGGGAGCGCTAGCCTTAGCCTAAGCCTAGGGGAGCCCTAGACTAAGGCTAGGGCAGCCCTAACCTAAGGCTAGGGGAGCCCTAGCCTTAGCCTAAGGCTAGGGGAGCACTAGCCTTAGCCCAATCCTAGGGGTGCCCTAACCTAAGGCTAGGGGAGCCCTAGCCTAAGGCTAGGGGAGCCCTAGCCTTAACCTAAGCCTACGGGTGCCCTAGCCTAAGGCTAGGGGAGCCCTAACCTAAGGCTAGGGAGCCCTAGCCTTAGCCTAAGCCTAGGGGAGCCTAGCCTTAGCCTAAGCCTAAAGGTGCCCTAGCCTAAGGCGAGGGGATCCCTAGCCTTGGCCTAAGCCTAGGGGTGCCCTAACGTAAGGATAGGGGAGCCCTAGCCTAAGGCTAGGGGAGCCCATGCCTTAACTTAAGCCTAGTGGTGCCCTAGCCTAAGGCTAGGGGAGCCCTATCCTAAGGCTAGCCGAGCCTTAGCCTTAGCCTAAGCCTAGGGGTGCCCTAGCCTAAGGCTAGGGGAGGACTAGACTAAGGCTAGGGGAGCCCTAGCCTTAGCCTAAGCCTACAGGTGCCCTAGCCTAAGGCTAGGGGAGCCCTAGCCTAAGTCTCAGGGAGCCCTAGCCTTAGCCTAAGCCTATGGGAGCCCTAGCCTAAGGGTAGGGGAGCCCTAGCCTTAGCCTAAGCCTTGGGGTTCCATAGGCTAAGGCTAGGGGAGCCCTAACCTAAGGCTAGGGGTGCCCTAGCCTTAGCCTAAGCCTAGGGGTGCCCTAGCCGAAGGCTAGGGGAGCCCTAGCCGAAGGCTAGGGGAGCCTTAACCTAAGGCTATGGGAGCCCTAGCCTTAGCCTCAGCCTAAAAGTGCCCTAGCCTAAGGCTTGGGGAGCGCGAGCTTTAGCGTAAGCCTAAGGGTGCCCTAACCTAAGTCTAGAAAAGCCCTAGCCTAAGGCTAGGGGAGCCCTAGCCTAAGGCTAGGGGAGCACTAGCCTAAGGCTAGGGGAGCCCTAGCCTTAGCCTAAGCCTAGGGGTGCCCTAGCCTAAGGTTAGGGGTACACTAACCTAAGGCTAGGGGAGACATACCCTAAGGTTCGGGGAGCCCTAGTAAGGCTCAGGGAGCCCTAGCCTTAGCCTAAGCCCATCGGTGCCCTAGCCTAAGGCTATGGGAGCCCTAGCCTAAGGCTCGGGGAGCCCTAGCCTTAGCCTAAGCCTAGGGGTGCCCTAGCCTAAGGTTAGTGGAACACTAGCCTAAGGCTAGGGGAGCCATAGCCTAAGGTTCGGGGAGCCCTAGCCTAAGGCTCGGGGAGCCCTAGCCTAAGCTTAGGGGTGCCCTTACCTAACTCTAGGGGAGCACTAGCCTAAGCCTAGGAGTGCCCTAGCCCAAGGCTAGAGGAGCCCTAGCTTAAGGCTAGGGCTGTCTTAGCCTAAGGCTAGGGGAGCACTAACCAAAGGTAGGGGAGCTCTAGCCTTAGCCTAAGCCTAGGGGAGCCCTAGTCTAAGGCTAGGGGAGCCCTAGCCTAAGGCTAGGGGAGCCCTAGCAATAGCCTAAGCCTAAAGTGGCCCTAGCCTAAGCCTAGGGGATCCCTAGCTTTGGCCTAAGCCTAGGGGTGCCCTAACGTAAGGCTAGGGGAGCCCTAGCCTTAGCCTAAGCCTTGGGGTGCCCTAGCCTAAGGCTAGGGGAGCCCTAGCCCAAGGCTTGGGTATCTCTAGCCTAAGGCTAGAGGAGCCATAGCCTAAGGCTAGGGGACCCTAGCCTTAGCCTAAGCCTAGGGGTGCCCTAGCCTAAGCCTAGGGTTGCCCTAGCCTAAGGCTAGGGGAGCACTAGCCTAAGGCTAGGGGAGCCCTAGCCTTAGTCTAAGCCTAGGGGTGCCCTAGCCTAAGGCTAGGGGAGCCCTAGCCTTAACCTAAGCCTAGGGGTGCCATAGCCTAAGGATAGGGGAGCCCTAACCTAAGGTTAGGGGTGCCCTAGCCTTAGCCTAAGCCTAGGGGTGCCCTAGCCTAAGGCTAGGGGAGCCCTAGCTTAAGGCTAGGGGAGCCCTAGCCTAAAGCTAGGGGAGCCCTAGCCTTAGCCTAAGCCTAGGGGTGCCCTAGCCTAAGGCTAGAGGAGCCCTAGCCTTAGCAAAAGCCTAGGGGTGCCCTAGCCTAAGGCTAGGGGAGCCCTAGCCTTAGCCTAAGCCTAGGGGTGCCCTAGCCTAAGGCTAGGGGATCTCTAGCCCAAGGCTAGGGGAGCCCTAGCCTAAGGCTAGGGGAGCACTAGCCTAAGGCTAGGGGAGCCCTAGCCATAGCCTAAGCCTAGGGGTGCCCTAGCCTAAGGTTAGGGGAACACTAGCCTAAGGCTAGGGTTGCAATAGCCTAAGGTTCGGGGAGCCCTCGCCGAAGGCTCAGGGAGCCCTAGCCTAAGCCTAGGGGTGCCCTTACCTAACGCTAGGGGAGCGCTAGCCTAAGCCTTGGAGTACCCTAGCCTAAGGCTAGCGGAGCCCTAGATTAAGTCTAGGGGTACCCTAGCCTAAGGCTAGGGGAGCCCTAGCCTTAGCCTAAGCCTAGGGGAGCCCTAGCCTAAGACTAGGGGAGCCCTAGCCTAAGGGTAGGGGAGCCCTAGCCTTAGCCTAAACCTAGGTGTGCCCTAGCCGAAGGCTAAGGGAGCCCTAGCCTTAGCCAAAGCCTTGGGGTGCCCTAGCCTAAGGCTAGGGGAGCCCTAGCCTTAGCCTAAGCCTAGGGGTGCCCTAGGCTAAGCCTACGGGTGCCCTAGCCTAAGGCTAGGGGAGCCCTAACCTAAGGCTAGGGGAGCCCTAGCCTTAGCCTAAGCCTAGGGGTGCCCTAGCCTAAGGCTAGGGGAACCCTAACCTAAGGCTAGGGGAGCCCTAGCCTTAGCCTAAGCCTAGGGGAGCCCTAGTCTAAGGCTAGGGGAGCCCTAGCCTAAGGCTAGGGGAGCCCTAGCCTTAGCCTAAGCCTAAAGGTGCCCTAGCCTAAGCCTAGGGGATCCCTAGCTTTGGCCTAAGCCTAGGGGTGCCCTAACGTAAGGCTAGGGGAGCCCTAGCCTAAGGTTAGGGGAGACCTAGCCTTAGCCTAAGCCTTGGGGTGCCCTAACCAAAGGCTAGGGGAGCCCAAGCCTAAGGTTGGGGGAGCATTAGCCTAAGACTAGGGGAGCCCTAGCCTTAGCCTAAGCCTAGGGGTGCGCTAGCCTAAGGCTAGGGGAGCCCTAGCCCAAGGCTAGGGTAGCTCTAGCTAAGGCTAGGGGAGCCATAGCCTAAGGCTAGGGGAACCCTAGCCTTAGCCTAAGCCTAGGGGTGCCCTAGCCTAAGCTTAGGGGTACCCTAGCCTATGGCTAGGGGAGCACTAGCCTAAGGCTAGGGGAGCCCTAGCCTTAGCCTAAGCCTAGGGGTGCCATAGCCTAAGGCTAGGGGAGCCCTAGCCTAAGTCTCAGGGAGACCTAGCCTTAGCCTAACCTAGGGGAGCCCTAGCCTAAGGCTAGGGGAGCCCTAGCCTTATCCTAAGCCTAGGGGTGCCCTAGCCTAAGGTTAGGGGAACACTACCCTAAGGCTAGGGGAGCCATAGCCTAAAGTTCGGGGAGCTCTAGCCTAAGGCTCGGGGAGCCGTATCGTAAGCCTAGGGGTTCCCTTACCTAACGCTAGAGGAGCTCTATCCTTAGCCTAAGCCTAGGGGAGCCCTAGCCTAAGCCTAGGGGAGCCCTAGACTAAGGTTAGGGGAGCCCTATCCTAAGGCTAGGGGAACCATAGCCTTAGCCTAAACCTAGGGGTGCCCTAGCCTAAGGCTAGGGGAGCCATAACCTAAGGCTAGGGGATCGCTAGCCTTAGCCCAAGCCTAGGGGTGCCCTAACCTAAGGCTAGGGGAGCCCTAGCCTAAGGCTAGGGGAGCCCTAGCCTTAGCCTAAGCCTACGGGTGCCCTAGCCTTAGGCTAGGGGAGCTCTAACCTAAGGCTAGGGAGCCCTAGCCTTAGCCTAAGTCTAGGGGAGCCCTAGCCTTAGCCTAAGCCTAGGGGTGCTCTAGCTTAAGGTTAGGGGAACACTACCCTAAGGCTATGGGAGCTATAGCCTACGGTTCGGGGAGCTCTAGCCTAAGGCTCGGGGAGCCCTAGTGTAAGCCTAGGGGTGCCCTTACCTAACGCGAGGGGAGCGCTAGCCTTAGCCTAAGCCTAGGGGAGCCCTATCCTAAGGCTAGGGGAACCATAGCCTTAGCCTAAACCTAGGGGTGCCCTAGCCTAAGGCTAGGGGAACACTACCCTAAGGCTAGGGGAGCCATAGCCTAAGGTTCGGGGAGCTCTAGCCTAAGGCTCGGGGAGCCCTAGTATAAGCCTAGGGGAGCCCTAGCCTAAGCCTAGGGGAGCCCTAGACTAAGGCTAGGGGAGCCCTATCCTAAGGCTAGGGGAACCATAGCCTTAGCCTAAACCTAGGGGTGCCCTAGCCTAAGGCTAGGGGAGCCCTAACCTAAGGCTAGGGGAGCCCTAGCCTTAGCCTAAGGCTAGGGGAGCGCTAGCCTTAGCCCAAGCCTAGGGGTGCCCTAACCTAAGGCTAGGGGAAACCTAGCCTAAGGCTAGGGGAGCCCTAGCCTTAGCCTAAGCCTACGGGTGCCCTAGCCTAAGGCTAGGGGAGCCCTAACCTAAGGCTAGGGAGCCCTAGCCTTAGCCTAAGCCTAGGGGAGCCCTAGCCTTAGCCTAAGCCTAAAGGTGCCTTAGCCTAAGGCGAGGGGATCCCTAGCCTTGGCCTAAGCCTAGGTGTGCCCTAACGTAAGGCTAGGGGAGCCCTAGCCTTAGGCTAGGGGAGCCCTAGCCTTAGCCTAAGCCTAGGGGTGCCCTAGCCTAAGGCTAGGGGAGCACTAGCCTAAGGCTAGGGGAGCCCTAACCTTAGCCTAAGCCTAGGGGTCCCCTAGCTTAAGGTTAGGGGAACACTACCCTAAGGCTAGGGGAGCCATAGCCTAAGGTTCAGGGAGCTCTAGCCTAAGGCTCGGGGAGCCCTAGTATAAGCCTAGGGGTGCCCTGACCTAACGCTAAGGGAGCGCTAGCCTTAGCCCAAGCCTAGGGGATCCCTAGCCTAAGACTAGGGGTGCCCTATCCTAAGGCTAGAGGAGCCCTAGCCTTAGCCTAAGCCTAGGGGTGCCCTAGCCTAAGGCTAGGGGAGCACTAGACTAAGGCTAGGGGAGCCCTAGCCTAAGGCCAGGGGAGCCCTAGCCTTAGCCTAAGCCTAGGGGTGCCCTAGCCTAAGGCTAGGGGAGCCCTAGCCTAAGTCTCAGGGAGCCCTAGCCTTAGCCTAACCTAGGGGAGCCCTAGCCTAAGGCTAGAGGAGCCCTAGCCTTAACCTAAGCCTAGGGGTGCCATAGCCTAAGGTTAGGGGAGCCCTAACCTAAGGCTAGCGGTGCCCTAGCCTTAGCCTAAGCCTAGGGGTGCCCTAGCCTAAGGTTAGGGGAGCCGTAGCCTAAGGCTAGGGGAGCCTTAGCCTAAGGCTAGGGAAGCCCTAGCCTTAGCCTAAGCCTAGGGGTGCCCTATCCTAAGGCTAGAAAAGCCCTAGCCTAAGGCTAGGGGATCCCTAGCCTTAGCCTAGGCGTGCCTACCCGAAGGTGAGGGGAGCCCTAGCCCAAGGCTAGGGGAGCCCTAGCCTAAGGCTAGGGGAGCCCTAACCCAATGCTAGGGGAGCCCTAGCCTAAGGCTAGGGGAGCCCTTACCTTAGCCTAAGCCTAGGGGTTCCTTAGCCTAAGGCTAGGGTAGCCCTAGCCTAAGGCTAGGGGTGCCCTAGTCTAAGGCTAGGGGAGCACTAGCCTAAGCCTAGGGGTGCCCTAGCCTAAGGTTAGGGGAACACTACCGTAAGGCTAGGGGAGCCATAGCCTAAGGTTCGGGGAGCTCTAGCCTAAGGCTCGGGGAGCCCTAGCGTAAGCATAGGGGAGCCCTAGCCTAAGGCTAGGGGAGCCCTAGACTAAGGTTAGGGGAGCCCTATCCTAAGGCTAGGGGATCCATAGCGTTATCCTAAACCTAGGGGTGCCCTAGCCTAAGGCTAGGTGAGCCCTAACCTAAGGCTAGGGGAGCCCTAGCCTTAGCCTAAGGCTAGGGGAGCGCTAGCCTTAGCCCAAGCCTAGGGGTGCCCTAATCTAAGGCTAGGGGACCCCTAGCCTAAGGCTAGGGGACCCCTAGCCTAAGGCTAGGGGAGCCATAGCCTTAGCCTTAGCCTACGGGTGCCCTAGCCTAAGGCTAGGGGAGCCCTAACCTAAGGCTAGGGAGCCCTAGCCTTAGCCTAAGCCTAGGGGAGCCCTAGCCTTAGCCTAAGCCTAAAGGTGCCTTAGCCTAAGGCGAGGGGATCCCTAGCCTTGGCCTAAGCCTAGGTTTGCCCTAACGTAAGGCTAGGGGAGCCCTAGCCTTAGGCTAGGGGAGCCCTAGCCTTAGCCTAAGCCTAGGGGTGCCCTAGCCTAAGGCTAGGGGAGCCCTAGCCTAAGGCTAGGGGCGCCCAAGCCCAAGGCTAGGGGAGACTTAGCCTTAGCCTAAGCCTAGGGGTGCCCTAGGCTAAGACTAGGGGAGCACTAGCCTAAGGCCAGGGGAGCCCTAGCCTTAGCCTAAGCCTAGGGGTGCCCTAGCTTAAGGTTAGGGGAACACTACCCTAAGGCTAGTGGAGCCATAGCCTAAGGTTTGGGGAGCTCTAGCCTAAGGCTCTGGGAGCCCTAGTATAAGCCTAGGGGTGCCCTTACCTAACGCTAAGGGAGAGCTATCCTTAGCCTAAGCCTAGGGGAGCCCTAGCCTAAGCCTAGGGGAGCCCTAGACTAAGGCTAGGTGAGCCCTATCCTAAGGCTAGGGGAACCATAGCCTTAGCCTAAACCTAGGGGTGCCCTAGCCTAAACCTAGGGGAGCCCTAGCCTAAGGCTAGGGGAGCCCTAGCCTTAGCCTAAGCCTACGGGTGCCCTAGCCTAAGGCTAGGGGAGCCCTAACCTAAGGCTAGGGGAGCCCTAGCCTTAGCCTAAAGCTAGGGGAGCGCTAGCCTTAGCCCAAGCCTAGGGGTGCCCTAACCTAAGGCTAGGGGAGCCCTAGTCTAAGGCTAGGGGAGCCCTAGCCTTAGCCTAAGCCTACGGGTTCCCTAGTCTAAGGAGGGGAGACCTAACCTAAGGCTAGGGAGCCCTAGCCTTAGCCTTAGCCTAGGGGTGCCCTAGCCTGAGGTAAGAGGAGCCCTAGCCTAAGTCTCAGGGAGCCCTAGCCTTAGCCTAAGCCTAGGGGTGCCCTAGCCTAAGGTTAGGGGAACACTACCGTAAAGCTAGGGGAGCCATAGCCTAAGGTTCGGGGAGCTCTAGCCTAATGCTCGGGGAGCCCTAGCGCAAGCCTAGGGGAGCCCTAGCCTAAGCCTAGGGGAGCCCTAGACTAAGACTAGGGGAGCCCTATCCTAAGGCTAGGGGAACCATAGCCTTAGCCTAAACCTAGGGGTGCCCTAGCCTAAGGCTAGGGGAGCCCTAGCCTAAGGCTAGGGGAGCCCTAGCCTTAGCCTAAGCCTACGGGTGCCCTAGCCTAAGGCTAGGGGAGCCCTAACCTAAGGCTAGGGAGCCCTAGCCTTAGCCTAAGCCTAGGGGAGCCCTAGCCTTAGCCTAAGCCTAAAGGAGCCCTAGCCTAAGGCGAGGGGATCCCTAGCCTTGGCCTAAGCCCAGGGGTGCCCTAACGTAAGGATAGGGGAGCCCTAGCCTAAGGCTAGGGGAGCCCTTGCCTTAACCTAAGCCTAGTGGTGCCCTAGCCTAAGGCTAGGGGATCCCTATCCTAAGGCTAGGGGAGCCCTAGCCTTAGGCTAGGGGAGCCCTAGCCTTAGCCTAAGCCTAGGGGTGCCCGAGCCTAAGGCTAGGGGAGCCCTATCCTAAGGCTAGGGGAGCCCCAGCCCAAGGCTAGGGGAGACCTAGCCTTAGCCTAAGCCTAGGGGTGCCCTAGGCTAAGGCTAGGGGAGCACTAGCCTAAGGCTAGGGGAGCCCTAGCCTTAGCTTAAGCCTAGGGGTGCCCTAGCTTAAGGTTAGGGGAACACTACCCTAAGGCTAGGGGAGCCATAGCCTAAGGTTCGGGGAGCTCTAGCCTAAGGCTCGGGGAGCCCTAGTATAAGCCTAGGGGTGCCCTTACCTAACGCTAAGGGAGCGCTATCCTTAGCCTAAGCCTAGGGGAGCCCTAGCCTAAGCCTAGGGGAGCCCTAGACTAAGGCTAGGGGAGCCCTATCCTAAGGCTAGGGGAACCATAGCCTTAGCCTAAACCTAGGTGTGCCCTAGCCTAAAGCTAGGCGTGCCCTAACCTAAGGCTAGGGGAGCCCTAGCCTAAGGCTAGGGGAGCCCTAGCCTTAGCCTAAGCCTACGGGTGCCCTAGCCTAAGGCTAGGGGAACTCTAACCTAAGGCTAGGGAGCCCTAGCCTTAGCCTAAGCCTAGGGAGCCCTAGCCTTAGCCAAAGCCTAAAGGTGCCCTAGCCTAAGGCGAGGAGATCCCTAGCCTTGGCCTAAGCATAGGGCTGCCCTAACGTAAGGATAGGGGAGCCCTAGCCTAAGGCTAGGGGAGCCCTTGCCTTAACCTAAGCCTAGTGGTGCCCTAGCTTAAGGCTAGGGGAGCCCTATCCTAAGGCTAGGGGAGCCCTAGCCTTAGGCTAGGGGAGCACTAGCCTTAGCCTAATCCTAGGGGTGCCCTAGCCTAAGGCTAGGGGAGCCCTATCCTAAGGCTAGGGGAGCCCCAGCCCAAGGCTAGGGGAGACCTAGCCTTAGCCTAAGCCTAGGGGTGCCCTTTGCTAAGGCTAGGGGAGCACTAGCCTAAGACTAGGGGAGCCCAAACCTTAGCCTAAGCCTAGGGGTGCCCTAGCTTAAGGTTAGGGGAACACTACCCTAAGGCTAGGGGAGCCATAGCCTAAGGTTCGGGGAGCTCTAGCCTAAGGCTCGGGGAGCCCTAGTATAAGCCTAGGGGTGCCCTTACCTAACGCTAAGGGAGCGCTAGCCTTAGCCTAAGCCTAGGGGAGCCATAGCCTAAGCCTAGAGGAGCCCTAGACTAAGGCTAGGGGAGCCCTATCCTAAGGCTAGGGGAACCATAGCCTTAGCCTAAACCTAGGGGTGCCCTAACCTAAGGCTAGAAAAGCCCTAGCCTAAGCCTAGGGGAGCCCTAGCCCAAGGCTAGGGGAGCCCTAGCCTAAGGCTAGGGGAGCCCTAGCCTTAGCCTAAGCCTAGCTGTGCCTAGCCTAAGGCTAGGGGAGTTCTAGCCCAAGGCTAGGGGAGCCCTAGCCTAAGGCTAGGGGAGCCCTAGCCTTAGCCTAAGCCTAGGGGTGCCTAGCCTAAGCCTAGGAGAGCCCTAGCCCAAGTCTAGGGGAGCCCTAGCCTAAGGCTAGGGGAGCCCTAGCTTAAGGCTAGGGGAGCCCTAGCCTTAGCCTAAGACTAGGGGTGCCCTATCCTAAGGCTAGAGGAGCCCTAGCCTTAGCCTAAGCCTAGGGGTGCCCTAGCCTAAGGCAAGGGGAGCACTAGCCTAAGGCTAGGGGAGCCCTAGCCTAAGGCCAGGGGAGCCCTAGCCTTAGCCTAAGCCTAGGGGTGCTCTAGCCTAAGGCTAGGGGAGCCCTAGCCTAAGTCTCAGGGAGCCCTAGCCTTAGCCTAACCTAGGGGAGCCCTAGCCTAAGGCTAGAGGAGCCCTAGCCTTAACCTAAGCCTAGGGGTGCCATAGCCTAAGGTTAGGGGAGCCCTAACCTAAGGCTAGGGGTGCCCTAGCCTTAGCCTAAGCCTAGGGGTGCCCTAGCCTAAGGCTAGGGGAGCCTTAGCCTAAGGCTAGGGGAGCCCTAGCCTTAGCCTAAGCCTAGGGGTGCCCTATCCTAAGGCTAGAAAAGCCCTAGCCTAAGGCTAGGGGAGCCCTAGCCCAAGGCTACGGGAGCCCTAGTCTAAGGCTAGGGGAGCCCTAGCCTTAGCCTAGGCGTGCCTATCCGAAGGTGAGGGGAGCCCTAGCCCAAGGCTAGGGGAGCCCTAGCCTAAGGCTAGGGGAGCCCTAGCCCAAGGCTAGGGGAGCCCTAGCCTAAGGCTAGGGGAGCCCTTACCTTAGCCTAAGCCTAGGGGTTCCTTAGCCTAAGGCTAGGGGAGCCCTAGACTAAGGCTAGGGGAGCCCCAAATTAAGGCTAGGGGTGCCCTAGTCTAAGGCTAGGGGAGCACTAGCCTAAGCCTAGGGGTGCCCTAGCCTAAGGTTAGGGGAACACTACCGTAAGGCTAGGGGAGCCATAGCCTAAGGTTCGGGGAGCTCTAGCCTAAGGCTCGGGGAGCCCTAGCGTAAGCATAGGGGAGCCCTAGCCTAAGCCTAGGGGAGCCCTAGACTAAGGTTAGGGGAGCCCTATCCTAAGGCTAGGGGAACCATAGCGTTATCCTAAACCTAGGGGTGCCCTGGCCTAAGGCTAGGGGAGCCCTAACCTAAGGCTAGGGGAGCCCTAGCCTTAGCCTAAGGCTAGGCGAGCGCTAGCCTTAGCCCAAGCCGAGGGGTGCCCTAACCCAAGGCTAGGGGACCCCTAGCCTAAGGCTAGGGGAGCCATAGCCTTAGCCTAAGCCTACGGGTGCCCTAGCCTAAGGCTAGGGGAGCCCTAACCTAAGGCTAGGGAGCCCTAGCCTTAGCCTAAGCCTAGGGGAGCCTTGCCTTAGCCTAAGCCTAAAGGTGCCTTAGCCTAAAGCGAGGGGATCCCTTGCCTTGGCCTAAGCCTAGGGGTGCCCTAACGTAAGGTTAGGGGAGCCCTAGCCTTAGGCTAGAGGAGCCCTAGCCTTAGCCTAAGCCTAGGGGTGCCCTAGCGTAGGCTAGGGGAGCCCTAGCCTAAGGCTAGGGGAGCCCCAGCCCAAGGCTAGGGGAGACCTAGCCTTAGCCTAAGCCTAGGGGTGCCCTAGGCTAAGGCTAGGGGAGCACTAGCCTAAGACAAGGGGAGCCCTAGCCTTAGCCTAAGCCTAGGGGTGCCCTAGCTTAAGGTTAGGGGAACACTACCCTAAGGCTAGTGGAGCCAAGCCTAAGGTTCGGGGAGCTCTAGCCTAAGGCTCGGGGAGCCCTAGTATAAGCCTAGGGGTGCCCTTACCTAACGCTAAGGGAGAGCTAGCCTTAGCCTAAGCCTAGGGGAGCCTTAGCCTAATCCTAGGGGAGCCCTAGTCTAAGGCTAGGGGAGCCCTATCCTAAGGCTAGGGGAACCATAGCCTTAGCCTAAACCTAGGGGTGCCCTAGCCTAAGGCTAGGGGAGCCCTAACCTAAGGCTAGGGGAGCCCTAGCCTTACCCTAAGGCTAGGGGAGTGCTAGCCTTAGCCCAAGCCTAGGGGTGCCCTAACCTAAGGCTAGGGGAGCCCTAGCCTAAGGCTAGGGGAGCCCTAGCCTTAGCCTAAGCCTACGGGTGCCCTAGCCTAAGGCTAGGGGAGCCCTAACATAAGGCTAGGGAGCCCTAGCCTTAGCCTAAGCCTAGGGGAGCCCTAGCCTTAGCCTAAGCCTAAGGGTGCCCTAGCCTAAGGCTAGGGGAGCCCTAGCCTTAGCCTAAGCCTAGGGGTGCCCTAGCCTAAGGTTAGGGGTACACTAGCCTAAGGCTATGGGAGCCCTAGCCTAAGGCTCGGGGAGCCCTAGCCTTAGTCTAAGCCTAGGTGTGCCCTAGCCTAAGGCTAGGGGAGCCCTAACCTAAGGCTAGGGGAGCCCTCGCCTTAGCCTTATCCTAGGGGTGCCCTAGCCTAAGGTAAGTGGAGCCCTAGCCTAAGTCTCAGGGAGCCCTAGCCTTAGCCTAAGCCTAGGGGTGCCCTAGCCTAAGGCTAGGGGAGCACTAGCCTAAGGCTAGGGGAGCCCTAGCCTTAGCCTAAGCCTAGGGGTGCCCTAGCCTAAGGTTAGGGAGCCCTAACCTAAGTCTCAGGGAGCCCTAGCCTTAGCCTAAGCCTAGGGGAGCCTTAGCCTAAGGCTAGGGGAGCCCTAGCCTAAGCCTAAGCCTAGGGGTGCCCTAGCCTAAGGTTAGGGGAACACTACCGTAAAGCTAGGGGAGCCATAGCCTAATGTTCGGGGAGCTCTAGCCTAAGGCTCGGGGAGCCCTAGCGTAGGCCTAGGGTAGCCCTAGCCTAAGCCTAGGGGAGCCCTAGACTAAGGCTAGGGGAGCCCTATCCTAAGTCTAGGGGAACCATAGCCTTAGCCTAAACCTAGGGGTGCCCTAGCCTAAGGCTAGGGGAGCCCTAACATAAGGCTAGGGGAGCCCTAGCCTTAGCCTAAGGCTAGGGGAGCGCTAGCCTTAGCCCAAGCCTAGGGGTGCCCTAACCTAAGGCTAGGGGAACCCTAGGCCAAGGCTAGGGGAGCCCTAGCCTTAGCCTAAGCCTACGGGTGCCCTAGCCTAAGGCTAGGGGAGCCCTAACTTAAGGCTAGGGAGCCCTAGCCTTAGCCTAAGCCTAAGGGAGCCCTAGCCTTAGCCTAAGCCTAAAGGTGCCCTAGCCTAAGGCGAGGGGATCCCTAGCCTTGGCCTAAGCCTAGGGGTGCCCTAACGTAAGGATAGGGGAGCCCTAGCCTAAGGCTAGGGGAGCCCTTGCCTTAACCTAAGCCTAGTGGTGCCCTAGCCTAAGGCTAGGGGAGCCCTATCCTAAGGCTAGGGGAGCCCTAGCCTTAGGCTAGAGGAGCACTAGCCTTAGCCTAAGCCTAGGGCTGCCCTAGCCTAAGGCTAGGGGAGCCCTATCCTAATGCTAGGGGAGCCCCAGCCCAAGGCTAGGGGAGACCTAGCCTTAGCCTAAGCCTAGGGGTGCCCTTTGCTAAGGCTAGGGGAGCACTAGCCTAAGGCTAGGGGAGCCCAAACCTTAGCCTAAGCCTAGGGGTGCCCTAGCTTAAGGTTAGGGGAACACTACCCTAAGGCTAGGGGAGCCATAGCCTAAGGTTCGGGGAGCTCTAGCCTAAGGCTCTGGGAGCCCTAGTATAAGCCTAGGGGTGCCCTTACCTAACGCTAAGGGAGCGCTAGCCTTAGCCTAAGCCTAGGGGAGCCATAGCCTAAGCCTAGAGGAGCCCTAGACTAAGGCTAGGGGAGCCCTATCCTAAGGCGAGGGGAACCATAGCCTTAGCCTAAACCTAGGGGTGCCCTAACCTAAGGCTAGAAAAGCCCTAGCCTAAGCCTAGGGGAGCCCTAGCCCAAGGCTAGGGGAGCCCTAGCCTAAGGCTAGGGGGGCCCTAGCCTTAGCCTAAGCCTAGCCGTGCCTAGCCTAAGGCTAGGGGAGTTCTAGCCCAAGGCTAGGGGAGCCCTAGCCTAAGGCTAGGGGAGCCCTAGCCTAAGGCTAGGGGAGCCCTAGCCTTAGCCTAAGCCTAGGGGTGCCTAGCCTAAGCCTAGGAGAGCCCTAGCCCAAGTCTAGGGGAGCCCTAGCCTAAGGCTAGGGGAGACCTAGCCTTAGCCTAAGCCTAGGGGTGCCCTTTGCTAAGGCTAGGGGAGCACTAGCCTAAGGCTAGGGGAGCCCAAACCTTAGCCTAAGCCTAGGGGTGCCCTAGCTTAAGGTTAGGGGAACACTACCCTAAGGCTAGGGGAGCCATAGCCTAAGGTTCGGGGAGCTCTAGCCTAAGGCTCTGGGAGCCCTAGTATAAGCCTAGGGGTGCCCTTACCTAACGCTAAGGGAGCGCTAGCCTTAGCCTAAGCCTAGGGGAGCCATAGCCTAAGCCTAGAGGAGCCCTAGACTAAGGCTAGGGGAGCCCTATCCTAAGGCGAGGGGAACCATAGCCTTAGCCTAAACCTAGGGGTGCCCTAACCTAAGGCTAGAAAAGCCCTAGCCTAAGCCTAGGGGAGCCCTAGCCCAAGGCTAGGGGAGCCCTAGCCTAAGGCTAGGGGGGCCCTAGCCTTAGCCTAAGCCTAGCCGTGCCTAGCCTAAGGCTAGGGGAGTTCTAGCCCAAGGCTAGGGGAGCCCTAGCCTAAGGCTAGGGGAGCCCTAGCCTAAGGCTAGGGGAGCCCTAGCCTAAGGCTAGGGGAGCCCTAGCCTTAGCCTAAGCCTAGGGGTGCCTAGCCTAAGCCTAGGAGAGCCCTAGCCCAAGTCTAGGGGAGCCCTAGCCTAAGGCTAGGGGAGCCCTAGCTTAAGGCTAGGGGAGCCCTAGCCTTAGCCTAAGACTAGGGGTGCCCTATCCTAAGGCTAGAGGAGCCCTAGCCTTAGCCTAAGCCTAGGGGTGCCCTAGCCTAAGGCAAGGGGAGCACTAGCCTAAGGCTAGGGGAGCCCTAGCCTAAGGCCAGGGGAGCCCTAGCCTTAGCCTAAGCCTAGGGGTGCTCTAGCCTAAGGACACGGGAGCCCTAGCCTAAGTCTCAGGGAGCCCTAGCCTTAGCCTAACCTAGGGGAGCCCTAGCCTAAGGCTAGAGGAGCCCTAGCCTTAACCTAAGCCTAGGGGTGCCATAGCCTAAGGTTAGGGGAGCCCTAACCTAAGGCTAGGGGTGCCCTAGCCTTAGCCTAAGCCTAGGGGTGCCCTAACCTAAGGCTAGGGGAACCCTAGGCCAAGGCTAGGGGAGCCCTAGCCTTAGCCTAAGCCTACGGGTGCCCTAGCCTAAGGCTAGGGGAGCCCTAACTTAAGGCTAGGGAGCCCTAGCCTTAGCCTAAGCCTAAGGGAGCCCTAGCCTTAGCCTAAGCCTAAAGGTGCCCTAGCCTAAGGCGAGGGGATCCCTAGCCTTGGCCTAAGCCTAGGGGTGCCCTAACGTAAGGATAGGGGAGCCCTAGCCTAAGGCTAGGGGAGCCCTTGCCTTAACCTAAGCCTAGTGGTGCCCTAGCCTAAGGCTAGGGGAGCCCTATCCTAAGGCTAGGGGAGCCCTAGCCTTAGGCTAGAGGAGCACTAGCCTTAGCCTAAGCCTAGGGCTGCCCTAGCCTAAGGCTAGGGGAGCCCTATCCTAATGCTAGGGGAGCCCCAGCCCAAGGCTAGGGGAGACCTAGCCTTAGCCTAAGCCTAGGGGTGCCCTTTGCTAAGGCTAGGGGAGCACTAGCCTAAGGCTAGGGGAGCCCAAACCTTAGCCTAAGCCTAGGGGTGCCCTAGCTTAAGGTTAGGGGAACACTACCCTAAGGCTAGGGGAGCCATAGCCTAAGGTTCGGGGAGCTCTAGCCTAAGGCTCTGGGAGCCCTAGTATAAGCCTAGGGGTGCCCTTACCTAACGCTAAGGGAGCGCTAGCCTTAGCCTAAGCCTAGGGGAGCCATAGCCTAAGCCTAGAGGAGCCCTAGACTAAGGCTAGGGGAGCCCTATCCTAAGGCGAGGGGAACCATAGCCTTAGCCTAAACCTAGGGGTGCCCTAACCTAAGGCTAGAAAAGCCCTAGCCTAAGCCTAGGGGAGCCCTAGCCCAAGGCTAGGGGAGCCCTAGCCTAAGGCTAGGGGGGCCCTAGCCTTAGCCTAAGCCTAGCCGTGCCTAGCCTAAGGCTAGGGGAGTTCTAGCCCAAGGCTAGGGGAGCCCTAGCCTAAGGCTAGGGGAGCCCTAGCCTAAGGCTAGGGGAGCCCTAGCCTAAGGCTAGGGGAGCCCTAGCCTTAGCCTAAGCCTAGGGGTGCCTAGCCTAAGCCTAGGAGAGCCCTAGCCCAAGTCTAGGGGAGCCCTAGCCTAAGGCTAGGGGAGACCTAGCCTTAGCCTAAGCCTAGGGGTGCCCTTTGCTAAGGCTAGGGGAGCACTAGCCTAAGGCTAGGGGAGCCCAAACCTTAGCCTAAGCCTAGGGGTGCCCTAGCTTAAGGTTAGGGGAACACTACCCTAAGGCTAGGGGAGCCATAGCCTAAGGTTCGGGGAGCTCTAGCCTAAGGCTCTGGGAGCCCTAGTATAAGCCTAGGGGTGCCCTTACCTAACGCTAAGGGAGCGCTAGCCTTAGCCTAAGCCTAGGGGAGCCATAGCCTAAGCCTAGAGGAGCCCTAGACTAAGGCTAGGGGAGCCCTATCCTAAGGCGAGGGGAACCATAGCCTTAGCCTAAACCTAGGGGTGCCCTAACCTAAGGCTAGAAAAGCCCTAGCCTAAGCCTAGGGGAGCCCTAGCCCAAGGCTAGGGGAGCCCTAGCCTAAGGCTAGGGGGGCCCTAGCCTTAGCCTAAGCCTAGCCGTGCCTAGCCTAAGGCTAGGGGAGTTCTAGCCCAAGGCTAGGGGAGCCCTAGCCTAAGGCTAGGGGAGCCCTAGCCTAAGGCTAGGGGAGCCCTAGCCTAAGGCTAGGGGAGCCCTAGCCTTAGCCTAAGCCTAGGGGTGCCTAGCCTAAGCCTAGGAGAGCCCTAGCCCAAGTCTAGGGGAGCCCTAGCCTAAGGCTAGGGGAGCCCTAGCTTAAGGCTAGGGGAGCCCTAGCCTTAGCCTAAGACTAGGGGTGCCCTATCCTAAGGCTAGAGGAGCCCTAGCCTTAGCCTAAGCCTAGGGGTGCCCTAGCCTAAGGCAAGGGGAGCACTAGCCTAAGGCTAGGGGAGCCCTAGCCTAAGGCCAGGGGAGCCCTAGCCTTAGCCTAAGCCTAGGGGTGCTCTAGCCTAAGGCCACGGGAGCCCTAGCCTAAGTCTCAGGGAGCCCTAGCCTTAGCCTAACCTAGGGGAGCCCTAGCCTAAGGCTAGAGGAGCCCTAGCCTTAACCTAAGCCTAGGGGTGCCATAGCCTAAGGTTAGGGGAGCCCTAACCTAAGGCTAGGGGTGCCCTAGCCTTAGCCTAAGCCTAGGGGTGCCCTAGCCTAAGGCTAGGGGAGCCGTAGCCTAAGGCTAGGGGAGCCTTAGCCTAAGGCTAGGGGAGCCCTAGCCTTAGCCTAAGCCTAGGGGTGCCCTATCCTAAGGCTAGAAAAGCCCTAGCCTAAGGCTAGGGGAGCCCTAGCCCAAGGCTACGGGAGCCCTAGTCTAAGTCTAGGGGAGCCATAGCCTTAGCCTAGGCGTGCCTAGCCGAAGGTGAGGGGAGCCCTAGCCCAAGGCTAGGGGAGCCCTAGCCTAAGGCTAGGGGAGCCCTAGCCCAAGGCTAGGGGAGCCCTAGCCTAAGGCTAGGGGAGCCCTTACCTTAGCCTAAGCCTAGGGGTTCCTTAGCCTAAGGCTAGGGTAGCCCTAGCCTAAGGCTAGGGGAGCCCCAAATTAAGGCTAGGGGTGCCCTAGTCTAAGGCTAGGGGAGCACTAGCCTAAGCCTAGGGGTGCCCTAGCCTAAGGTAAGGGGAACACTACCGTAAGGCTAGGGGAGCCATAGCCTAAGGTTCGGGGAGCTCTAGCCTAAGGCTCGGGGAGCCCTAGCGTAAGCATAGGGGAGCCCTAGCCTAAGCCTAGGGGAGCCCTAGACTAAGGTTAGGGGAGCCCTATCCTAAGGCTAGGGGAACCATAGCGTTATCCTAAACCTAGGGGTGCCTTAGCCTAAGGCTAGGGGAGCCCTAACCTAAGGCTAGGGGAGCCCTAGCCTTAGCCTAAGGCTAGGCGAGCGCTAGCCTTAGCCCAAGCCGAGGGGTGCCCTAACCCAAGGCTAGGGGACCCCTAGCCTAAGGCTAGGGGAGCCATAGCCTTAGCCTAAGCCTACGGGTGCCCTACCCTAAGGCTAGGGGAGCCCTAACCTAAGGCTAGGGAGCCCTAGCCTTAGCCTAAGCCTAGGGGAGCCCTAGCCTTAGCCTAAGCCTAAAGGTGCCTTAGCCTAAGGCGAGGGGATCCCTAGCCTTGTCCTAAGCCTAGGGGTGCCCTAACGTAAGGTTAGGGGAGCCCTAGCCTTAGGCTAGAGGAGCCCTAGCCTTAGCCTAAGCCTAGGGGTGCCCTAGCGTAGGCTAGGGGAGCCCTAGCCTAAGGCTAGGGGAGCCCCAGCCCAAGGCTAGGGGAGACCTAGCCTTAGCCTAAGCCTAGGGGTGCCCTAGCTTAAGGTTAGGGGAACACTACCCTAAGGCTAGTGGAGCCAAGCCTAAGGTTCGGGGAGCTCTAGCCTAAGGCTCGGGGAGCCCTAGTATAAGCCTAGGGGTGCCCTTACCTAACGCTAAGGGAGAGCTAGCCTTAGCCTAAGCCTAGGGGAGCCTTAGCCTAATCCTAGGGGAGCCCTAGTCTAAGGCTAGGGGAGCCCTATCCTAAGGCTAGGGGAACCATAGCCTTAGCCTAAACCTAGGGGTGCCCTAGCCTAAGGCTAGGGGAGCCCTAACCTAAGGCTAGGGGAGCCCTAGCCTTACCCTAAGGCTAGGGGAGTGCTAGCCTTAGCCCAAGCCTAGGGGTGCCCTAACCTAAGCTAGGGGAGCCCTAGCCTAAGGGTAGGGGAGCCCTAGCCTTAGCCTAAGCCTACGGGTGCCCTAGCCTAAGGCTAGGGGAGCCCTAACCTAAGGCTAGGGAGCCCTAGCCTTAGCCTAAGCCTAGGGGAGCCCTAGCCTTAGCCTAAGCCTAGGGGTGCCCTAGCCTAAGGTTAGGGGTACACTAGCCTAAGGCTATGGGAGCCCTAGCCTAAGGCTCGGGGAGCCCTAGCCTTAGTCTAAGCCTAGGTGTGCCCTAGTCTAAGGCTAGGGGAGCCCTAACCTAAGGCTAGGGGAGCCCTAGCCTAAGGGTAGGGGAGCCCTAGCCTTAGCCTAAGCCTACGGGTGCCCTAGCCTAAGGCTAGGGGAGCCCTAACCTAAGGCTAGGGAGCCCTAGCCTTAGCCTAAGCCTAGGGGAGCCCTAGCCTTAGCCTAAGCCTAGGGGTGCCCTAGCCTAAGGTTAGGGGTACACTAGCCTAAGGCTATGGGAGCCCTAACCTAAGTCTCAGGGAGCCCTAGCCTTAGCCTAAGCCTAGGGGAGCCTTAGCCTAAGGCTAGGGGAGCCCTAGCCTAAGCCTAAGCCAAAAAGTTCCCTAGCCTAAGGCTTGTGGAGCGCTAGCCTTAGCCTAAGCCTAGGAGTGCCCTAACCTAAGTCTAGAAAAGCCCTAGCCTAAGGCTAGGGGAGACCTAGCCTAAGGATAGGGGAGCCCTAGCCTAAGGCTATTGGAGCCCCAGCCCAAGGCTAGGGGAGCCCTAGCCTAAGGCTAGGGGAGACCTAGCCTTAGCCTAAGCCTAGGGGTGCCCTAGGCTAAGGCTAGGGGAGCTCTAGCCTAAGGCTAGGGGAGCCCTAGCCTTTGCCTACGCCTAGGGGTGCCCTAGCTTAAGGTTAGGGGAACACTACCCTAAGGCTAGGGGACCCATAGCCTAAGGTTCGGGGAGCTCTAGCCTAAGGCTCCGGGAGCCCTAGTGTAAGCCTAGGGGTGCCCTTACCTAACGCGAGTGGAGCGCTAGCCTTATCCTAAGCCTAGGGGAGCCCTAGCCTAAGCATAGGGGAGCCGTAGACTAAGGCTAGCGGAGCCCTATCCTAAGGCTAGGGGAAACATAGCCTTAGCCTAAACCTAGGGGTGCCCTAGCCTAAGGCTAGGGGAGCCCTAGCCTAAGGCTAGGGGAGCCCTAGCCTTAGCCTAAGCCTACGGGTGCCCTAGCCTAAGGCTATGGGAGCCCTATCCTAAGGCTAGGGGAGCCCTCGCCTTAGCCGTAGCCTAGGGGTGCCCTAGCCTAAGGTAAGGGGAGCCCTAGCCTAAGTCTCAGGGAGCCCTAGCCTTAGCCTAAGCCTAGGGGTGCCCTAGCCTAAGGCTAGGGTAGCCCCAGCCCAAGGCTAGGGGAGCCCTAGCCTAAGGCTAGGGGAGCCCTAGCCTAAGGCTAGGGGAGCCCTCGCCTTAGCCGTAGCCTAGGGGTGCCCTAGCCTAAGGTTAGGGGAACACTACCGTAAGGCTAGGGGAGCCATAGCCTAAGGTTCAGGGAGCTCTAGCCTAAGGCTCGGGGAGCCCTAGCGTAAGCCTAGGGGAGCCCTAGCCTAAGCCTAGGGGAGCCCTAGACTAAGGCTAGGGGAGCCCTAGACTAAGGCTAGGGGAGCCCTTTCCTAAGGCTAGGGGAACCATAGCCTTAGCCTAAACCTAGGGGTGCCCTAGCCTAAGGCTAGGGGAGCCCTAACCTAAGGCTAGGGGAGCCCTAGCCTTAGCCTAAGGCTAGGGGAGCGCTAGCCTTAGCCCAAGCCTAGGGGTGCCCTAACCTAAGGCTAGGGGAGCCCTAGCCTAAGGCTAGCGGAGCCCTAGCCTTAGCCTAAGCCTACGGGTGCCCTAGCCTAAGGATAGGGGAGCCCTAAGCTAAGGCTAGGGAGCCCTAGCCTTAGCCTAAGCCTAGGGGAGCCCTAGCCTTAGCCTAAGCCTAAAGGTGCCCTAGCCTAAGGCGAGGGGATCCCTAGCCTTGGCCTAAGCCTAGGGGTGCCCTAATGTAAGGATAGGGGAGCCCTAGCCTAAGGCTAGGGGAGCCGTTTCCTTAACCTAAGCCTAGTGGTGCCCTAGCCTAAGGCTAGGGGAGCCCTATCCTAAGGCTAGGGGAGCCCTAGCCTTAGGCTAGAGGAGCCCTAGCCTTAGCCTAAGCCTAGGGGTGCCCTAGCCTAAGGCTAGGGGAGCCCTAGCCTAAGCCTAGGGGTGCCCTAGCCTAAGGCTAGGGGAGCCCTAGCCTAAGGATAGGGGAGCCCCAGCCCAAGGCTAGGGGAGACCTAGCCTTAGCCTAAGCCTAGGGGTGCCCTAGGCTAAGGCTAGGGGAGCACTAGCCTAAGGCTAGGGGAGCCCTAGCCTTAGCCTAAGCCTAGGGGTGCCCTAGCTTAAGTTTAGGGGAACACTACCCTAAGGCTAGGGGAGCCATAGCCTAAGGTTCGGGGAGCTCTAGCCTAAGGCTCGGGGAGCCCTAGTGTAAGCCTAGGTGTGCCCTTACCTAACGCTAAGGGAGCGCTAGCCTTAGCCTAAGCCTAGGGGAGCCCTAGACTAAGGCTAGGGCAGCCCTAACCTAAGGCTAGGGGAGCCCTAGCCTTAGCCTAAGGCTAGGGGAGCACTAGCCTTAGCCCAATCCTAGGGGTGCCCTAACCTAAGGCTAGGGGAGCCCTAGCCTAAGGCTAGGGGAGCCCTAGCCTTAACCTAAGCCTACGGGTGCCCTAGCCTAAGGCTAGTGGAGCCCTAACCTAAGGCTAGGGAGCCCTAGCCTTAGCCTAAGCCTAGGGGAGCCTAGCCTTAGCCTAAGCCTAAAGGTGCCCTAGCCTAAGGCGAGGGGATCCCTAGCCTTGGCCTAAGCCTAGGGGTGCCCTAACGTAAGGATAGGGGAGCCCTAGCCTAAGGCTAGGGGAGCCCATGCCTTAACCTAAGCCTAGTGGTGCCCTAGCCTAAGGCTAGGGGAGCCCTATCCTAAGGCTAGCCGAGCCTTAGCCTTAGCCTAAGCCTAGGGGTGCCCTAGCCTAAGGCTAGGGGAGGACTAGACTAAGGCTAGGGGAGCCCTAGCCTTAGCCTAAGCCTACAGGTGCCCTAGCCTAAGGCTAGGGGAGCCCTAGCCTAAGTCTCAGGGAGCCCTAGCCTTAGCCTAAGCCTATGGGAGCCCTAGCCTAAGGGTAGGGGAGCCCTAGCCTTAGCCTAAGCCTTGGGGTTCCATAGCCTAAGGCTAGGGGAGCCCTAACCTAAGGCTAGGGGTGCCCTAGCCTTAGCCTAAGCCTAGGGGTGCCCTAGCCGAAGGCTAGGGGAGCCCTAGCCGAAGGCTAGGGGAGCCTTAACCTAAGGCTATGGGAGCCCTAGCCTTAGCCTCAGCCTAAAAGTGCCCTAGCCTAAGGCTTGGGGAGCGCGAGCTTTAGCGTAAGCCTAAGGGTGCCCTAACCTAAGTCTAGAAAAGCCCTAGCCTAAGGCTAGGGGAGCCCTAGCCTAAGGCTAGGGGAGCACTAGCCTAAGGCTAGGGGAGCCCTAGCCTTAGCCTAAGCCTAGGGGTGCCCTAGCCTAAGGTTAGGGGTACACTAACCTAAGGCTAGGGGAGACATACCCTAAGGTTCGGGGAGCCCTAGTAAGGCTCAGGGAGCCCTAGCCTTAGCCTAAGCCCATCGGTGCCCTAGCCTAAGGCTATGGGAGCCCTAGCCTAAGGCTCGGGGAGCCCTAGCCTTAGCCTAAGCCTAGGGGTGCCCTAGCCTAAGGTTAGTGGAACACTAGCCTAAGGCTAGGGGAGCCATAGCCTAAGGTTCGGGGAGCCCTAGCCTAAGGCTCGGGGAGCCCTAGCCTAAGCTTAGGGGTGCCCTTACCTAACTCTAGGGGAGCACTAGCCTAAGCCTAGGAGTGCCCTAGCCCAAGGCTAGAGGAGCCCTAGCTTAAGGCTAGGGCTGTCTTAGCCTAAGGCTAGGGGAGCACTAACCAAAGGTAGGGGAGCTCTAGCCTTAGCCTAAGCCTAGGGGAGCCCTAGTCTAAGGCTAGGTGAGCCCTAGCCTAAGGCTAGGGGAGCCCTAGCAATAGCCTAAGCCTAAAGTGGCCCTAGCCTAAGCCTAGGGGATCCCTAGCTTTGGCCTAAGCCTAGGGGTGCCCTAACGTAAGGCTAGGGGAGCCCTAGCCTTAGCCTAAGCCTTGGGGTGCCCTAGCCTAAGGCTAGGGGAGCCCTAGCCCAAGGCTTGGGTAGCTCTAGCCTAAGGCTAGAGGAGCCATAGCCTAAGGCTAGGGGACCCTAGCCTTAGCCTAAGCCTAGGGGTGCCCTAGCCTAAGCCTAGGGTTGCCCTAGCCTAAGGCTAGGGGAGCACTAGCCTAAGGCTAGGGGAGCCCTAGCCTTAGTCTAAGCCTAGGGGTGCCCTAGCCTAAGGCTAGGGGAGCCCTAGCCTTAACCTAAGCCTAGGGGTGCCATAGCCTAAGGATAGGGGAGCCCTAACCTAAGGTTAGGGGTGCCCTAGCCTTAGCCTAAGCCTAGGGGTGCCCTAGCCTAAGGCTAGGGGAGCCCTAGCTTAAGGCTAGGGGAGCCCTAGCCTAAAGCTAGGGGAGCCCTAGCCTTAGCCTAAGCCTAGGGGTGCCCTAGCCTAAGGCTAGAGGAGCCCTAGCCTTAGCAAAAGCCTAGGGGTGCCCTAGCCTAAGGCTAGGGGAGCCCTAGCCTTAGCCTAAGCCTAGGGGTTCCCTAGCCTAAGGCTAGGGGATCTCTAGCCCAAGGCTAGGGGAGCCCTAGCCTAAGGCTAGGGGAGCACTAGCCTAAGGCTAGGGGAGCCCTAGCCATAGCCTAAGCCTAGGGGTGCCCTAGCCTAAGGTTAGGGGAACACTAGCCTAAGGCTAGGGTTGCAATAGCCTAAGGTTCGGGGAGCCCTCGCCGAAGGCTCAGGGAGCCCTAGCCTAAGCCTAGGGGTGCCCTTACCTAACGCTAGGGGAGCGCTAGCCTAAGCCTTGGAGTACCCTAGCCTAAGGCTAGCGGAGCCCTAGATTAAGGCTAGGGGTGCCCTAGCCTAAGGCTAGGGGAGCCCTAGCCTTAGCCTAAGCCTAGGGGAGCCCTAGCCTAAGACTAGGGGAGCCCTAGCCTAAGGGTAGGGGAGCCCTAGCCTTAGCCTAAACCTAGGTGTGCCCCAGCCGAAGGCTAAGGGAGCCCTAGCCTTAGCCAAAGCCTTGGGGTGCCCTAGCCTAAGGCTAGGGGAGCCCTAGCCTTAGCCTAAGCCTAGGGGTGCCCTAGGCTAAGCCTACGGGTGCCCTAGCCTAAGGCTAGGGGAGCCCTAACCTAAGGCTAGGGGAGCCCTAGCCTTAGCCTAAGCCTAGGGGTGCCCTAGCCTAAGGCTAGGGGAACCCTAACCTAAGGCTAGGGGAGCCCTAGCCTTAGCCTAAGCCTAGGGGAGCCCTAGTCTAAGGCTAGGGGAGCCCTAGCCTAAGGCTAGGGGAGCCCTAGCCTTAGCCTAAGCCTAAAGGTGCCCTAGCCTAAGCCTAGGGGATCCCTAGCTTTGGCCTAAGCCTAGGGGTGCCCTAACGTAAGGCTAGGGGAGCCCTAGCCTAAGGTTAGGGGAGACCTAGCCTTAGCCTAAGCCTTGGGGTGCCTTAACCAAAGGCTAGGGGAGCCCAAGCCTAAGGTTGGGGGAGCATTAGCCTAAGACTAGGGGAGCCCTAGCCTTAGCCTAAGCCTAGGGGTGCGCTAGCCTAAGGCTAGGGGAGCCCTAGCCCAAGGCTAGGGTAGCTCTAGCTAAGGCTAGGGGAGCCATAGCCTAAGGCTAGGGGAACCCTAGCCTTAGCCTAAGCCTAGGGGTGCCCTAGCCTAAGCTTAGGGGTACCCTAGCCTATGGCTAGGGGAGCACTAGCCTAAGGCTAGGGGAGCCCTAGCCTTAGCCTAAGCCTAGGGGTGCCATAGCCTAAGGCTAGGGGAGCCCTAGCCTAAGTCTCAGGGAGACCTAGCCTTAGCCTAACCTAGGGGAGCCCTAGCCTAAGGCTAGGGGAGCCCTAGCCTTATCCTAAGCCTAGGGGTGCCCTAGCCTAAGGTTAGGGGAACACTACCCTAAGGCTAGGGGAGCCATAGCCTAAAGTTCGGGGAGCTCTAGCCTAAGGCTCGGGGAGCCGTATCGTAAGCCTAGGGGTTCCCTTACCTAACGCTAGAGGAGCTCTATCCTTAGCCTAAGCCTAGGGGAGCCCTAGCCTAAGCCTAGGGGAGCCCTAGACTAAGGTTAGGGGAGCCCTATCCTAAGGCTAGGGGAACCATAGCCTTAGCCTAAACCTAGGGGTGCCCTAGCCTAAGGCTAGGGGAGCCATAACCTAAGGCTAGGGGATCGCTAGCCTTAGCCCAAGCCTAGGGGTGCCCTAACCTAAGGCTAGGGGAGCCCTAGCCTAAGGCTAGGGGAGCCCTAGCCTTAGCCTAAGCCTACGGGTGCCCTAGCCTTAGGCTAGGGGAGCTCTAACCTAAGGCTAGGGAGCCCTAGCCTTAGCCTAAGTCTAGGGGAGCCCTAGCCTTAGCCTAAGCCTAGGGGTGCTCTAGCTTAAGGTTAGGGGAACACTACCCTAAGGCTATGGGAGCTATAGCCTACGGTTCGGGGAGCTCTAGCCTAAGGCTCGGGGAGCCCTAGTGTAAGCCTAGGGGTGCCCTTACCTAACGCGAGGGGAGCGCTAGCCTTAGCCTAAGCCTAGGGGAGCCCTATCCTAAGGCTAGGGGAACCATAGCCTTAGCCTAAACCTAGGGGTGCCCTAGCCTAAGGCTAGGGGAGCCCTAACCTAAGGCTAGGGGAGCCCTAGCCTTAGCTTAAGGCTAGGGGAGCGCTACCCTTAGCCCAAGCCTAGGGGTGCCCTAACCTAAGGCTAGGGGAGCCCTAGCCTAAGGCTAGGGGAGCCCTAGCCTAAGGCTAGGGGAGCCCTAGCCTTAGCCTAAGCCTACGGGTGCCCTAGCCTAAGGCTAAGGGAGCCCTATCCTAAGGCTAGGGGAGCCCTCGCCTTAGCCTTAGCCTAGGGGTGCCCTAGCCTAAGGTAAGGGGAGCCCTAGCCTAAGTCTCAGGGAGCCCTAGCCTTAGCCTAAGCCTAGCGGTGCCCTAGCCTAAGGCTAGGGGAGCACTAGCCTAAGGCTAGGGGAGCCCTAGCCTTAGCCTAAGCCTAGGGGTGCCCTAGCCTAAGGTTAGGGGAACACTACCGTAAAGCTAGGGGAGCCATAGCCTAAGGTTCGGGGAGCTCTAACCTAAGGCTCGGGGAGCCCAAGCGTAGGCCTAGGGGAGCCCTAGCCTAAGCCTAGGGGAGCCCTAGACTAAGGCTAGGGGAGCCCTATCCTAAGGCTAGGGGAACCATAGCCTTAGCCTAAACCTAGGGGTGCCCTAGCCTAAGGCTAGGGGAGCCCTAACCTAAGGCTAGGGGAGCCCTAGCCTTAGCCTAAGGCTAGGGGAGCGCTAGCCTTAGCCCAAGCCTAGGGGTGCCCTAACCTAAGGCTAGGGGAAACCTAGCCTAAGGCTAGGGGAGCCCTAGCCTTAGCCTAAGCCTACGGGTGCCCTAGCCTAAGGCTAGGGGAGCCCTAACCTAAGGCTAGGGAGCCCTAGCCTTAGCCTAAGCCTAGGGGAGCCCTAGCCTTAGCCTAAGCCTAAAGGTGCCTTAGCCTAAGGCGAGGGGATCCCTAGCCTTGGCCTAAGCCTAGGTGTGCCCTAACGTAAGGCTAGGGGAGCCCTAGCCTTAGGCTAGGGGAGCCCTAGCCTTAGCCTAAGCCTAGGGGTGCCCTAGCCTAAGGCTAGGGGAGCACTAGCCTAAGGCTAGGGGAGCCCTAACCTTAGCCTAAGCCTAGGGGTCCCCTAGCTTAAGGTTAGGGGAACACTACCCTAAGGCTAGGGGAGCCATAGCCTAAGGTTCAGGGAGCTCTAGCCTAAGGCTCGGGGAGCCCTAGTATAAGCCTAGGGGTGCCCTGACCTAACGCTAAGGGAGCGCTAGCCTTAGCCCAAGCCTAGGGGATCCCTAGCCTAAGACTAGGGGTGCCCTATCCTAAGGCTAGAGGAGCCCTAGCCTTAGCCTAAGCCTAGGGGTGCCCTAGCCTAAGGCTAGGGGAGCACTAGACTAAGGCTAGGGGAGCCCTAGCCTAAGGCCAGGGGAGCCCTAGCCTTAGCCTAAGCCTTGGGGTGCCCTAGCCTAAGGCTAGGGGAGCCCTAGCCTAAGTCTCAGGGAGCCCTAGCCTTAGCCTAGCCTAGGGGAGCCCTAGCCTAAGGCTAGAGGAGCCCTAGCCTTAACCTAAGCCTAGGGGTGCCATAGCCTAAGGTTAGGGGAGCCCTAACCTAAGGCTAGCGGTGCCCTAGCCTTAGCCTAAGCCTAGGGGTGCCCTAGCCTAAGGTTAGGGGAGCCGTAGCCTAAGGCTAGGGGAGCCTTAGCCTAAGGCTAGGGAAGCCCTAGCCTTAGCCTAAGCCTAGGGGTGCCCTATCCTAAGGCTAGAAAAGCCCTAGCCTAAGGCTAGGGGATCCCTAGCCTTAGCCTAGGCGTGCCTACCCGAAGGTGAGGGGAGCCCTAGCCCAAGGCTAGGGGAGCCCTAGCCTAAGGCTAGGGGAGCCCTAACCCAAGGCTAGGGGAGCCCTAGCCTAAGGCTAGGGGAGCCCTTACCTTAGCCTAAGCCTAGGGGTTCCTTAGCCTAAGGCTAGGGTAGCCCTAGCCTAAGGCTAGGGGTGCCCTAGTCTAAGGCTAGGGGAGCACTAGCCTAAGCCTAGGGGTGCCCTAGCCTAAGGTTAGGGGAACACTACCGTAAGGCTAGGGGAGCCATAGCCTAAGGTTCGGGGAGCTCTAGCCTAAGGCTCGGGGAGCCCTAGCGTAAGCATAGGGGAGCCCTAGCCTAAGGCTAGGGGAGCCCTAGACTAAGGTTAGGGGAGCCCTATCCTAAGGCTAGGGGATCCATAGCGTTATCCTAAACCTAGGGGTGCCCTAGCCTAAGGCTAGGTGAGCCCTAACCTAAGGCTAGGGGAGCCCTAGCCTTAGCCTAAGGCTAGGGGAGCGCTAGCCTTAGCCCAAGCCTAGGGGTGCCCTAATCTAAGGCTAGGGGACCCCTAGCCTAAGGCTAGGGGACCCCTAGCCTAAGGCTAGGGGAGCCATAGCCTTAGCCTTAGCCTACGGGTGCCCTAGCCTAAGGCTAGGGGAGCCCTAACCTAAGGCTAGGGAGCCCTAGCCTTAGCCTAAGCCTAGGGGAGCCCTAGCCTTAGCCTAAGCCTAAAGGTGCCTTAGCCTAAGGCGAGGGGATCCCTAGCCTTGGCCTAAGCCTAGGTGTGCCCTAACGTAAGGCTAGGGGAGCCCTAGCCTTAGGCTAGGGGAGCCCTAGCCTTAGCCTAAGCCTAGGGGTGCCCTAGCCTAAGGCTAGGGGAGCCCTAGCCTAAGGCTAGGGGCGCCCAAGCCCAAGGCTAGGGGAGACTTAGCCTTAGCCTAAGCCTAGGGGTGCCCTAGGCTAAGACTAGGGGAGCACTAGCCTAAGGCCAGGGGAGCCCTAGCCTTAGCCTAAGCCTAGGGGTGCCCTAGCTTAAGGTTAGGGGAACACTACCCTAAGGCTAGTGGAGCCATAGCCTAAGGTTTGGGGAGCTCTAGCCTAAGGCTCTGGGAGCCCTAGTATAAGCCTAGGGGTGCCCTTACCTAACGCTAAGGGAGAGCTATCCTTAGCCTAAGCCTAGGGGAGCCCTAGCCTAAGCCTAGGGGAGCCCTAGACTAAGGCTAGGTGAGCCCTATCCTAAGGCTAGGGGAACCATAGCCTTAGCCTAAACCTAGGGGTGCCCTAGCCTAAGGCTAGGGGAGCCCTAGCCTAAGGCTAGGGGAGCCCTAGCCTTAGCCTAAGCCTACGGGTGCCCTAGCCTAAGGCTAGGGGAGCCCTAACCTAAGGCTAGGGGAGCCCTAGCCTTAGCCTAAAGCTAGGGGAGCGCTAGCCTTAGCCCAAGTCTAGGGGTGCCCTAACCTAAGGCTAGGGGAGCCCTAGTCTAAGGCTAGGGGAGCCCTAGCCTTAGCCTAAGCCTACGGGTGCCCTAGTCTAAGGAGGGGAGCCCTAACCTAAGGCTAGGGAGCCCTAGCCTTAGCCTTAGCCTAGGGGTGCCCTAGCCTAAGGTAAGAGGAGCCCTAGCCTAAGTCTCAGGGAGCCCTAGCCTTAGCCTAAGCCTAGGGGTGCCCTAGCCTAAGGTTAGGGGAACACTACCGTAAAGCTAGGGGAGCCATAGCCTAAGGTTCGGGGAGCTCTAGCCTAATGCTCGGGGAGCCCTAGCGCAAGCCTAGGGGAGCCCTAGCCTAAGCCTAGGGGAGCCCTAGACTAAGACTAGGGGAGCCCTATCCTAAGGCTAGGGGAACCATAGCCTTAGCCTAAACCTAGGGGTGCCCTAGCCTAAGGCTAGGGGAGCCCTAGCCTAAGGCTAGGGGAGCCCTAGCCTTAGCCTAAGCCTACGGGTGCCCTAGCCTAAGGCTAGGGGAGCCCTAACCTAAGGCTAGGGAGCCCTAGCCTTAGCCTAAGCCTAGGGGAGCCCTAGCCTTAGCCTAAGCCTAAAGGAGCCCTAGCCTAAGGCGAGGGGATCCCTAGCCTTGGCCTAAGCCCAGGGGTGCCCTAACGTAAGGATAGGGGAGCCCTAGCCTAAGGCTAGGGGAGCCCTTGCCTTAACCTAAGCCTAGTGGTGCCCTAGCCTAAGGCTAGGGGATCCCTATCCTAAGGCTAGGGGAGCCCTAGCCGTAGGCTAGGGGAGCCCTAGCCTTAGCCTAAGCCTAGGGGTGCCCGAGCCTAAGGCTAGGGGAGCCCTATCCTAAGGCTAGGGGAGCCCCAGCCCAAGGCTAGGGGAGACCTAGCCTTAGCCTAAGCCTAGGGGTGCCCTAGGCTAAGGCTAGGGGAGCACTAGCCTAAGGCTAGGGGAGCCCTAGCCTTAGCTTAAGCCTAGGGGTGCCCTAGCTTAAGGTTAGGGGAACACTACCCTAAGGCTAGGGGAGCCATAGCCTAAGGTTCGGGGAGCTCTAGCCTAAGGCTCGGGGAGCCCTAGTATAAGCCTAGGGGTGCCCTTACCTAACGCTAAGGGAGCGCTATCCTTAGCCTAAGCCTAGGGGAGCCCTAGCCTAAGCCTAGGGGAGCCCTAGACTAAGGCTAGGGGAGCCCTATCCTAAGGCTAGGGGAACCATAGCCTTAGCCTAAACCTAGGTGTGCCCTAGCCTAAAGCTAGGCGTGCCCTAACCTAAGGCTAGGGGAGCCCTAGCCTAAGGCTAGGGGAGCCCTAGCCTTAGCCTAAGCCTACGGGTGCCCTAGCCTAAGGCTAGGGGAACTCTAACCTAAGGCTAGGGAGCCCTAGCCTTAGCCTAAGCCTAGGGAGCCCTAGCCTTAGCCAAAGCCTAAAGGTGCCCTAGCCTAAGGCGAGGAGATCCCTAGCCTTGGCCTAAGCATAGGGCTGCCCTAACGTAAGGATAGGGGAGCCCTAGCCTAAGCCTAGGGGAGCCCTTGCCTTAACTTAAGCTTAGTGGTGCCCTATCCTAACGCTGGGGGATCCCTATCCTAAGGCTAGGGGAGCCCTAGCCTTAGGCTAGGGGAGCCCTAGCCATAGCCTAAGCCTAGGGGTGCCCTAGCCTAAGGCTAGGGGAGCCCCAGCCCAAGGCTAGGGGAGCCCTAGCCTAAGGCTAGGGGAGACCTAGCCTTAGTTAAGCCTAGGAGTGCCCTAGGCTAAGGCTAGTGGAGCACTAGCCTAAGGCTAGGGGAGCCCTAGCCTTAGCCTAAGCCTAGGGGCGCCCTAGCTTAAGGTTAGGGGAACACTACCCTAAGGCTAGGGGAGCCATAGCCTAAGGTTCGGGGAGCTCTAGCCTAAGGCACGGGGAGCCCTAGTCTAAGCCTAGGGGTGCCCTTACCTAACGCTAAGGGAGAGCTATCCTTAGCCTAAGCCTAGGGGAGCCCTAGCCTAAGCCTAGGGGAGCCCTAGACTAAGGCTAGGGGAGCCCTATCCTAAGGCTAGGGGAACCATAGCCTTAGCCTAAACCTAGGGGTGCCCTAGCCTAAGGCTAGGGGGGCCCTAACCGAAGGCTAGGGGAGCCCTAGCCTTAGCCTAAAGCTAGGGGAGCGCTAGCCTTAGCCCAAGCCTAGGGGTGCCCTAACCTAAGGCTAGGGGAGCCCTAGCCTAAGGCTAGGGGAGCCCTAGCCTTAGCCTAAGCCTACGGGTGCCCTAGTCTAAGGAGGGGAGCCCTAACCTAAGGCTAGGGAGCCCTAGCCTTAGCCTTAGCCTAGGGGTGCCCTAGCCTAAGGTAAGGGGAGCCCTAGCCTAAGTCTCAGGGAGCCCTAGCCTTAGCCTAAGCCTAGGGGTGCCCTAGCCTAAGGTTAGGGGAACACTACCGTAAAGCTAGGGGAGCCATAGCCTAAGGTTCGGGGAGCTCTAGCCTAATGCTCGTTGAGCCCTAGCGCAAGCCTAGGGGAGCCCTAGCCTAAGCCTAGGGGAGCCCTAGACTAAGACTAGGGGAGCCCTATCCTAAGGCTAGGGGAACCATAGCCTTAGCCTAAACCTAGGGGTGCCCTAGCCTAAGGCTAGGGGAGCCCTAGCCTAAGGCTAGGGGAGCCCTAGCCTTAGCCTAAGCCTAAAGGAGCCCTAGCCTAAGGCGAGGGGATCCCTAGCCTTGGCCTAAGCCTAGGGGTGCCCTAACGTAAGGATAGGGGAGCCCTAGCCTAAGGCTAGGGGAGCCCTATCCTAAGGCTAGGGGAGCCCCAGCCCAAGGTTAGGGGAGACCTAGCCTTAGCCTAAGCCTAGGGGTGCCCTAGGCTAAGGCTAGGGGAGCACTAGCCTAAGGCTAGGGGAGCCCTAGCCTTAGCTTAAGCCTAGGGGTGCCCTAGCTTAAGGTTAGGGGAACACTACCCTAAGGCTAGGGGAGCCATAGCCTAACGTTCGGGGAGCTCTAGCCTAAGGCTCGGGGAGCCCTAGTATAAGCCTAGGGGTGCCCTTACCTAACGCTAAGGGAGCGCTATCCTTAGCCTAAGCCTAGGGGAGCCCTAGCCTAAGCCTAGGGGAGCCCTAGACTAAGGCTAGGGGAGCCCTATCCTAAGGCTAGGGGAACCATAGCCTTAGCCTAAACCTAGGGGTGCCCTAGCCTAAGGCTAGGGGAGCCCTAGCCTAAGGCTAGGGGAGCCCTAGCCTAAGGCTAGGGGAGCCCTAGCCTTAGCCTAAGCCTACGGGTGCCCTAGCCTAAGGCTAGGGGAGCCCTAACCTAAGGCTAGGGAGCCCTAGCCTTAGCCTAAGCCTAGGGGAGCCCTAGCCTTAGCCTAAGCCTAAAGGAGCCCTAGCCTAAGGCGAGGGGATCCCTAGCCTTGGCCTAAGCCCAGGGGTGCCCTAACGTAAGGATAGGGGAGCCCTAGCCTAAGGCTAGGGGAGCCCTTGCCTTAACCTAAGCCTAGTGGTGCCCTAGCCTAAGGCTAGGGGATCCCTATCCTAAGGCTAGGGGAGCCCTAGCCTTAGGCTAGGGGAGCCCTAGCCTTAGCCTAAGCCTAGGGGTGCCCGAGCCTAAGGCTAGGGGAGCCCTATCCTAAGGCTAGGGGAGCCCCAGCCCAAGGCTAGGGGAGACCTAGCCTTAGCCTAAGCCTAGGGGTGCCCTAGGCTAAGGCTAGGGGAGCACTAGCCTAAGGCTAGGGGAGCCCTAGCCTTAGCTTAAGCCTAGGGGTGCCCTAGCTTAAGGTTAGGGGAACACTACCCTAAGGCTAGGGGAGCCATAGCCTAAGGTTCGGGGAGCTCTAGCCTAAGGCTCGGGGAGCCCTAGTATAAGCCTAGGGGTGCCCTTACCTAACGCTAAGGGAGCGCTATCCTTAGCCTAAGCCTAGGGGAGCCCTAGCCTAAGCCTAGGGGAGCCCTAGACTAAGGCTAGGGGAGCCCTATCCTAAGGCTAGGGGAACCATAGCCTTAGCCTAAACCTAGGTGTGCCCTAGCCTAAAGCTAGGCGTGCCCTAACCTAAGGCTAGGGGAGCCCTAGCCTAAGGCTAGGGGAGCCCTAGCCTTAGCCTAAGCCT
Organism: Tenrec ecaudatus; assembly: GCF_050624435.1. Lineage (NCBI taxonomy): Eukaryota > Metazoa > Chordata > Mammalia > Afrosoricida > Tenrecidae > Tenrec > Tenrec ecaudatus. Next base: position 61,264 of record NW_027459664.1, read on the forward strand.
ACGGGTGCCCTAGCCTAAGGCTAGGGGAACTCTAACCTAAGGCTAGGGAGCCCTAGCCTTAGCCTAAGCCTAGGGAGCCCTAGCCTTAGCCAAAGCCTAAAGGTGCCCTAGCCTAAGGCGAGGAGATCCCTAGCCTTGGCCTAAGCATAGGGCTGCCCTAACGTAAGGATAGGGGAGCCCTAGCCTAAGCCTAGGGGAGCCCTTGCCTTAACTTAAGCTTAGTGGTGCCCTATCCTAACGCTGGGGGATCCCTATCCTAAGGCTAGGGGAGCCCTAGCCTTAGGCTAGGGGAGCCCTAGCCATAGCCTAAGCCTAGGGGTGCCCTAGCCTAAGGCTAGGGGAGCCCCAGCCCAAGGCTAGGGGAGCCCTAGCCTAAGGCTAGGGGAGACCTAGCCTTAGTTAAGCCTAGGAGTGCCCTAGGCTAAGGCTAGTGGAGCACTAGCCTAAGGCTAGGGGAGCCCTAGCCTTAGCCTAAGCCTAGGGGCGCCCTAGCTTAAGGTTAGGGGAACACTACCCTAAGGCTAGGGGAGCCATAGCCTAAGGTTCGGGGAGCTCTAGCCTAAGGCACGGGGAGCCCTAGTCTAAGCCTAGGGGTGCCCTTACCTAACGCTAAGGGAGAGCTATCCTTAGCCTAAGCCTAGGGGAGCCCTAGCCTAAGCCTAGGGGAGCCCTAGACTAAGGCTAGGGGAGCCCTATCCTAAGGCTAGGGGAACCATAGCCTTAGCCTAAACCTAGGGGTGCCCTAGCCTAAGGCTAGGGGAGCCCTAACCTAAGGCTAGGGGAGCCCTAGCCTTAGCCTAAAGCTAGGGGAGCGCTAGCCTTAGCCCAAGCCTAGGGGTGCCCTAACCTAAGGCTAGGGGAGCCCTAGCCTAAGGCTAGGGGAGCCCTAGCCTTAGCCTAAGCCTACGGGTGCCCTAGTCTAAGGAGGGGAGCCCTAACCTAAGGCTAGGGAGCCCTAGCCTTAGCCTTAGCCTAGGGGTGCCCTAGCCTAAGGTAAGGGGAGCCCTAGCCTAAGTCTCAGGGAGCCCTAGCCTTAGCCTAAGCCTAGGGGTGCCCTAGCCTAAGGTTAGGGGAACACTACCGTAAAGCTAGGGGAGCCATAGCCTAAGGTTCGGGGAGCTCTAGCCTAATGCTCGTTGAGCCCTAGCGCAAGCCTAGGGGAGCCCTAGCCTAAGCCTAGGGGAGCCCTAGACTAAGACTAGGGGAGCCCTATCCTAAGGCTAGGGGAACCATAGCCTTAGCCTAAACCTAGGGGTGCCCTAGCCTAAGGCTAGGGGAGCCCTAGCCTAAGGCTAGGGGAGCCCTAGCCTTAGCCTAAGCCTAAAGGAGCCCTAGCCTAAGGCGAGGGGATCCCTAGCCTTGGCCTAAGCCTAGGGGTGCCCTAACGTAAGGATAGGGGAGCCCTAGCCTAAGGCTAGGGGAGCCCTTGCCTTAACCTAAGCCTAGTGGTGCCCTAGCCTAAGGCTAGGGGATCCCTATCCTAAGGCTAGGGGAGCCCTAGCCTTAGGCTAGGGGAGCCCTAGCCTTAGCCTAAGCCTAGGGGTGCCCTAGCCTAAGGCTAGGGGAGCCCTATCCTAAGGCTAGGGGAGCCCCAGCCCAAGGTTAGGGGAGACCTAGCCTTAGCCTAAGCCTAGGGGTGCCCTAGGCTAAGGCTAGGGGAGCACTAGCCTAAGGCTAGGGGAGCCCTAGCCTTAGCTTAAGCCTAGGGGTGCCCTAGCTTAAGGTTAGGGGAACACTACCCTAAGGCTAGGGGAGCCATAGCCTAACGTTCGGGGAGCTCTAGCCTAAGGCTCGGGGAGCCCTAGTATAAGCCTAGGGGTGCCCTTACCTAACGCTAAGGGAGCGCTATCCTTAGCCTAAGCCTAGGGGAGCCCTAGCCTAAGCCTAGGGGAGCCCTAGACTAAGGCTAGGGGAGCCCTATCCTAAGGCTAGGGGAACCATAGCCTTAGCCTAAACCTAGGTGTGCCCTAGCCTAAAGCTAGGGGTGCCCTAACCTAAGGCTAGGGGAGCCCTAGCCTAAGGCTAGGGGAGGCCGAGCCTTAGCCTAAGCCTACGGGAGCCCTAGCCTAAGGCTAGGGGAGCTCTAACCTAAGGCTAGGGAGCCCTAGCCTTAGCCAAAGCCTAAAGGTGCCCTAGCCTAAGGCGAGGAGATCCCTAGCCTTGGCCTAAGCATAGGACTGCCCTAACGTAAGGATAGGGGAGCCCTAGCCTAAGCCTAGGGGAGCCCTTGCCTTAACTTAAGCTTAGTGGTGCCCTAGCCTAAGGTTGGGGGATCCCTATCCTAAGGCTAGGGGAGCCCTAGCCTTAGGCTAGGGGAGCCCTAGCCATAGCCTAAGCCTAGGGGTGCCCTAGCCTAAGGCTAGGGGAGCCCCAGCCCAAGGTTAGGGGAGCCCTAGCCTAAGGCTAGGGGAGACCTAGCCTTAGTCTAAGCCTAGGAGTGCCCTAGGCTAAGGCTAGTGGAGCATTAGCCTAAGGCTAGGGGAGCCCTAGCCTTAGCCTAAGCCTAGGGGTGCCCTAGCTTAAGGTTAGGGGAACACTACCCTAAGGCTAGGGGAGCCATAGCCTAAGGTTCGGGGAGCTCTAGCCTAAGGCACGGGGAGCCCTAGTGTAAGCCTAGGGGTGCCCTTACATAACGCGAGGGGAGCGCTAGCCTTAGCCTAAGCCTAGGGGAGCCCTAACCTAAGCCTAGGGGAGCCCTAGACTAAGTTTAGGGGAGCCCTATCCTAAGGCTAGGGGAACCATAGCCTTAGCCTAAACCTAGGGGTGCCCTAGCTTAAGGCTAGGGGAGCTGTAACCTAAGGCTAGGGGAGCCCTAGTTTTAGCTTAAGGCTAGGGGAGCGCTACCCTTAGCCCAAGCCTAGGGGTGCCCTAACCTAAGGCTAGGGGAGCCCTAGCCTAAGGCTAGGGGAGCCCTAGCCTTAGCCTAAGCCTACGGGTGCCCTAGCCTAAGGCTATGGGAGCCCTATCCTAAGGCTAGGGGAGCCCTCGCCTTAGCCTTAGCCTAGGGGTGCCCTAGCCTAAGGTAAGGGGAGCCCTAGCCTAAGTCTCCGGGAGCCCTAGCCTTAGCCTAAGCCTAGGGGTGCCCTAGCCTAAGGCTAGGGGAGCCCTAGCCTAAGGCTAGGGGAGCCCTAGCCTTAGCCTAAGCCTAGGGGTGCCCTAGCCTAAGGCTAGGGGAGTCCCAAGGCTAGGGGAGCCCTAGCCTAAGGCTAGGGGAGACCTAGCCTTAGCCTAAGCCTAGGGGTGCCCTAGGCTAAGGCTAGGGGAGCACTAGCCTAAGGCTAGGGGAGCCCTAGCCTTAGCCTAAGTCTAGGGGTGCCCTAGCCTAAGGTTAGGGGAACACTACCGTAAGGCTAGGGAAGCCATAGCCTAAGGTTCGGGGAGCTCTAGCCTAAGGCTCGGGGAGCCCTAGCGTAAGCCTAGGGGAGCCCTAGCCTAAGCCTAGGGGAGCCCTAGACTAAGGCTAGGGGAGCCCTATCCTAAGGCTAGGGGAACCATAGCCTTAGCCTAAACCTAGGGATGCCCTAGCCTAAGGCTAGGGGAGCCCTAACCTAAGGCTAGGGGAGCCCTAGCCTTAGCCTAAGGCTAGGGGAGCACTAGCCTTAGCCCAAGCCTAGGGGTGCCCTAACCTAAGGTTAGGGGAGCCCTAGCCTTGGCCTAAACCTAGGGGTGCCCTAACGTAAGGATAGGGGAGCCCTAGCCTAAGGCTTAGGGAGCCCCAGCCTTAGCCTAAGCCTACGGGTGCCCTAGCCTAAGGCTAGGGGAGCTCTAACCTAAGGCTAGGGAGCCCTAGCCTTAGCCAAAGCCTAAAGGTGCCCTAGCCTAAGGCGAGGAGATCCCTAGCCTTGGCCTAAGCATAGGGCTGCCCTAACGTAAGGATAGGGGAGCCCTAGCCTAAGCCTAGGGGAGCCCTTGCCTTAACTTAAGCTTAGTGGTGCCCTAGCCTAAGGTTGGGGGATCCCTATCCTAAGGCTAGGGGAGCCCTAGCCTTAGGCTAGGGGAGCCCTAGCCATAGCCTAAGCCTAGGGGTGCCCTAGCCTAAGGCTAGGGGAGCCCCAGCCCAAGGTTAGGGGAGCCCTAGCCTAAGGCTAGGGGAGACCTAGCCTTAGTCTAAGCCTAGGAGTGCCCTAGGCTAAGGCTAGTGGAGCATTAGCCTAAGGCTAGGGGAGCCCTAGCCTTAGCCTAAGCCTAGGGGTGCCCTAGCTTAAGGTTAGGGGAACACTACCCTAAGGCTAGGGGAGCCATAGCCTAAGGTTCGGGGAGCTCTAGCCTAAGGCACGGGGAGCCCTAGTGTAAGCCTAGGGGTGCCCTTACATAACGCGAGGGGAGCGCTAGCCTTAGCCTAAGCCTAGGGGAGCCCTAACCTAAGCCTAGGGGAGCCCTAGACTAAGTTTAGGGGAGCCCTATCCTAAGGCTAGGGGAACCATAGCCTTAGCCTAAACCTAGGGGTGCCCTAGCCTAAGGCTAGGGGAGCTGTAACCTAAGGCTAGGGGAGCCCTAGTTTTAGCTTAAGGCTAGGGGAGCGCTACCCTTAGCCCAAGCCTAGGGGTGCCCTAACCTAAGGCTAGGGGAGCCCTAGCCTAAGGCTAGGGGAGCCCTAGCCTTAGCCTAAGCCTACGGGTGCCCTAGCCTAAGGCTATGGGAGCCCTATCCTAAGGCTAGGGGAGCCCTCGCCTTAGCCTTAGCCTAGGGGTGCCCTAGCCTAAGGTAAGGGGAGCCCTAGCCTAAGTCTCCGGGAGCCCTAGCCTTAGCCTAAGCCTAGGGGTGCCCTAGCCTAAGGCTAGGGGAGCCCTAGCCTAAGGCTAGGGGAGCCCTAGCCTTAGCCTAAGCCTAGGGGTGCCCTAGCCTAAGGCTAGGGGAGTCCCAAGGCTAGGGGAGCCCTAGCCTAAGGCTAGGGGAGACCTAGCCTTAGCCTAAGCCTAGGGGTGCCCTAGGCTAAGGCTAGGGGAGCACTAGCCTAAGGCTAGGGGAGCCCTAGCCTTAGCCTAAGTCTAGGGGTGCCCTAGCCTAAGGTTAGGGGAACACTACCGTAAGGCTAGGGAAGCCATAGCCTAAGGTTCGGGGAGCTCTAGCCTAAGGCTCGGGGAGCCCTAGCGTAAGCCTAGGGGAGCCCTAGCCTAAGCCTAGGGGAGCCCTAGACTAAGGCTAGGGGAGCCCTATCCTAAGGCTAGGGGAACCATAGCCTTAGCCTAAACCTAGGGGTGCCCTAGCCTAAGGCTAGGGGAGCCCTAACCTAAGGCTAGGGGAGCCCTAGCCTTAGCCTAAGGCTAGGGGAGCGCTAGCCTTAGCCCAAGCCTAGGGGTGCCCTAACCTAAGGTTAGGGGAGCCCTAGCCTTGGCCTAAACATAGGGGTGCCCTAACGTAAGGATAGGGGAGCCCTAGCCTAAGGCTTAGGGAGCCCCAGCCTTAGCCTAAGCCTACGGGTGCCCTTGCCTAAGGCTAGGGGAGCCCTAACCTAAGGCTAGGGAGCCCTAGCCTTAGCCTAAGCCTAGGGGAGCCCTAGTCTTAGCCTAAGCCTAAAGGGGCCCTAGCCTAAGGCGAGGGGATCCCTAGCCTTGGCCTAAACCTTGGGGTGCCCTAACGTAAGGATAGGGGATCCCTAGCCTAAGGCTTAGGGAGCCCTTGCCTTAACCTAAGCCTAGTGGTGCCCTAGCCTAAGGCTATGGGAGCCCTATCCTAAGGCAAGGGGAGCCCTAGCCTTAGGCTAGGGGAGCCCTAGCCTTAGCCTAAGCCTAGGGGTGCCCTAGCCTAAGGCTAGGGGAACCCTATCCTAAGGCTAGGGGAGCCCCAGCCCAAGGCTAGGGGAGACCTAGCCTTAGCCTAAGCCTAGGGGTGCCCTTGGCTAAGGCTAGGGGAGCACTAGCCTAAGGCTAGGGGAGCCCTAACCTTACCTAAGCCTAGGGTGCCCTAGCTTAAGGTTAGGGGAACACTACCCTAAGGCTAGGGGAGCCATAGCCTAAGGTTCGGGGAGCTCTAGCCTAAGGCTCGGGGAGCCCTAGTATAACCCTAGGGGTGCCCTTACCTAACGCTAAGGGAGCGCTAGCCTTAGCCTAAGCCTAGGGGAGCCCTAGCCTAAGTCTAGGGGAGCCCTAGACTAAAGCTAGGGGAGCCCTATCCTAAGGCTAGGGGAACCATAGCCTTAGCCTAAAACTAGGGGTGCCCTAACCTAAGGCTAGAAAAGCCCTAGCCTTAGCCTAAGCCTAGGGGTGCCTAGCCTAAGCCTAGGAGAGCCCTAGCCCAAGTCTAGGGGAGCCCTAGCCTTAGGCTAGGGGAGCCCTAGCTTAAGGCTAGGGGAGCCCTAGCCTTAGGCTAAGACTAGGGGTGCCCTATCCTAAGGCTAGAGGAGCCCTAGCCTTAGCCTAAGCCTAGGGGTGCCCTAGCCTAAGGTTAGGGGAGCACTAGCCTAAGGCTAGGGGAGCCCTAGCCTAAGGCCAGGGGAGTCCTAGCCTTAGCCTAAGCCTAGGGGTGCCCTAGCCTAAGGCTAGGGGAGCCCTAGCCTAAGTCTCAGGGAGCCCTAGCCTTAGCCTAACCTAGGGGAGCCCTAGCCTAAGGCTAGAGGAGCCCTAGCCTTAACCTAAGCCTAGGGGTGCCATAGCCTAAGATTAGGGGAGCCCTAACCTAAGGCTAGGGGTGCCCTAGCCTTAGCCTAAGCCTAGGGGTGCCCTAGCCTAAGGTTAGGGGAGCCGTAGCCTAAGGCTAGGGGAGCCTTAGCCTAAGGCTAGGGGAGCCCTAGCCTTAGCCTAAGCCTAGGGGTGCCCTATCCTAAGGCTAGAAAAGCCCTAGCCTAAGGCTAGGGGAGCCCTAGCCTTAGCCTAGGCGTACCTACCCGAAGGTGAGGGGAGCCCTAGCCCAAGGCTAGGGGAGCCCTAGCCTAAGGCTAGGGGAGCCCTAACCCAAGGCTAGGGGAGCCCTAGCCTAAGGCTAGGGGAGCCCTTACCTTAGCCTAAGCCTAGGGGTTCCTTAGCCTAAGGCTAGGGTAACCCTAGCCTAAGGCTAGGGAAGCCCCAAATTAAGGCTAGGGGTGCCCTAGTCTAAGGCTAGGGGAGCACTAGCCTAAGCCTAGGGGTGCCCTAGCCTAAGGTTAGGGGAACACTACCGTAAGGCTAGGGGAGCCATAGCCTAAGGTTCGGGGAGCTCTAGCCTAAGGCTCGGGGAGCCCTAGCGTAAGCATAGGGGAGCCCTAGCCTAAGCCTAGGGGAGCCCTAGACTAAGTTTAGGGGAGCCCTATCCTAAGGCTAGGGGAACCATAGCCTTAGCCTAAACCTAGGGGTGCCCTAGCCTAAGGCTAGGGGAGCCCTAACCTAAGGCCAGGGGAGCCCTAGCCTTAGCCTAAGGCTAGGGGAGCGCTAGCCTTAGCCCAAGCCTAGGGGTGCCCTAATCTAAGGCTAGGGGACCCCTAGCCTAAGGCTAGGGGAGCCATAGCCTTAGCCTAAGCCTACGGGTGCCCTAGCCTAAGGCTAGGGGAGCCCTAACCTAAGGCTAGGGAGCCCTAGCCTTAGCCTAAGCCTAGGGGAGCCCTAGCCTTAGCCTAAGCCTAAAGGTGCCTTAGCCTAAGGCGAGGGGATCCCTAGCCTTGGCCTAAGCCTAGGGGTGCCCTAACGTAAGGCTAGGGGAGCCCTAGCCTTAGGCTAGGGGAGCCCTAGCCTTAGCCTAAGCCTAGGGGTGCCCTAGCCTTAGGCTAGGGGAGCCCTAGCCTAAGGCAAGGGGAGCCCCAGCCCAAGGCTAGGGGAGACCTAGCCTTAGCCTAAGCCTAGGGGTGCCCTAGGCTAAGGCTAGGGGAGCACTAGCCTAAGGCTAGGGGAGCCCTAGCCTTAGCCTAAGCCTAGGGGTGCCCTAGCTTAAGGTTAGGGGAACACTACCCTAAGGCTAGGGGAGCCATAGCCTAAGGTTCGGGGAGCTCTAGCCTAAGGCTCGGGGAGCCCTAGTATAAGCCTAGGGGTGCCCTTACCTAACGCTAAGGGAGAGCTAGCATTAGCCTAAGCCTAGGGGAGCCCTAGCCTAAGCCTAGGGGAGCCCTAGACTAAGGCTAGGGGAGCCCGAACCTAAGGCTAGGGGAACCATAGCCTTAGCCTAAACCCAGGGGTGCCCTAGCCTAAGGCTAGGGGAGCCCTAGCCTAAGGCTAGGGGAGCCCTAGCCTTAGCCTAAGCCTACGGGTGCCCTAGTCTAAGGCTAGGGGAGCCCTAACCTAAGGCTAGGGAGCCCTAGCCTTAGCCTTAGCCTAGGGGTGCCCTAGCCTAAGGTAAGGGGAGCCCTAGCCTAAGTCTCAGGGAGCCCTAGCCTTAGCCTAAGCCTAGGGGTGCCCTAGCCTAAGGCTAGGGGAGCCCTAGCCTTAGCCTAAGCCTAGGGGTGCCCTAGCCAATGGCTAGGGGAGCCCCAGCCCAAGGCTAGGGGAGCCCTAGCCTAAGGCTAGGGGAGCCCTAGCCTTAGCCTAAGCCTAGGGGTGCCCTAGCCTAAGGTTAGGGGAACACTACCGTAAAGCTAGGGGAGCCATAGCCTAAGGTTCGGGGAGCTCTAGCCTAAGGCTCGGGGAGCCCTAGCGCAAGCCTAGGGGAGCCCTAGCCTAAGCCTAGGGGAGCCCTAGACTAAGACAAGGGGAGCCCTATCCTAAGGCTAGGGGAACCATAGCCTTAGCCTAAACCTAGGGGTGCCCTAGCCTAAGGCTAGGGGAGCCCTAGCCTAAGGCTAGGGGAGCCCTAGCCTAAGGCTAGGGGAGCCCTAGCCTTAGCCTAAGCCTACGGGTGCCCTAGCCTAAGGCTAGGGGAGCCCTAACCTAAGGCTAGGGAGCCCTAGCCTTAGCCTAAGCCTAGGGGAGCCCTAGCCTTAGCCTAAGCCTAAAGGAGCCCTAGCCTAAGGCGAGGGGATCCCTAGCCTTGGCCTAAGCCTAGGGGTGCCCTAACGTAAGGATAGGGGAGCCCTAGCCTAAGGCTAGGGGAGCCCTTGCCTTAACATAAGCCTAGTGGTGCCCTAGCCTAAGGCTAGGGGATCCCTATCCTAAGGCTCGGGGAGCCCTAGCCTTAGGCTAGGGGAGCCCTAGCCTTAGCCTAAGCCTAGGGGTGCCCCAGCCTAAGGCTAGGGGAGCCCTATCCTAAGGCTAGGGGAGCCCCAGCCCAAGGCTAGGGGAGACCTAGCCTTAGCCTAAGCCTAGGGGTGCCCTAGGCTAAGGCTAGGGGAGCACTAGCCTAAGGCTAGGGGAGCCCTAGCCTTAGCTTAAGCCTAGGGGTGCCCTAGCTTAAGGTTAGGGGAACACTACCCTAAGGCTAGGGGAGCCATAGCCTTAGGTTCGGGGAGCTCTAGCCTAAGGCTCGGGAGCCCTAGTATAAGCCTAGGGGTGCCCTTACCTAACGCTAAGTGAGCGCTATCCTTAGCCTAAGCCTAGGGGAGCCCTAGCCTAAGCCTAGGGGAGCCCTAGACTAAGGCTAGGGGAGCCCTATCCTAAGGCTAGGGGAACCATAGCCTTAGCCTAAACCTAAGGGTGCCCTAGCCTAAAGCTAGGGGTGCCCTAACCTAAGGCTAGGGGAGCCCTAGCCTAAGGCTAGGGGAGCCCTAGCCTTAGCCTAAGCCTACGGGTGCCCTAGCCTAAGGCTAGGGGAGCTCTAACCTACGGCTAGGGAGCCCTAGCCTTAGGCTAAGCCTAGGGAGCCCTAGCCTTAGCGAAAGCCTAAAGGTGCCCTAGCCTAAGGCGAGGAGATCCCTAGCCTTGGCCTAAGCATATGGCTGCCCTAATGTAAGGATAGGGGAGCCCTAGCCTAAGGCTAGGGGAGCCCTTGCCTTAACTTAAGCTTAGTGGTGCCCTAGCCTAAGGCTGGGGGATCCCTATCCTAAGGCTAGAGGAGCCCTAGCCTTAGGCTAGGGGAGCCCTAGACATATCCTAAGCCTAGGGGTGCCCTAGCCTAAGGCTAGGGGAGCCCCAGCCCAAGGCTAGGGGAGCCCTAGCCTAAGGCTAGGGGAGACCTAGCCTTAGTCTAAGCCTAGGAGTGCCCTAGGCTAAGGCTAGTGGAGCACTAGCCTAAGGCTAGGGGAGCCCTAGCCTTAGCCTAAGCCTAGGGGTGCCCTAGCTTAAGGTTAGGGGAACACTACCCTAAGGGTAGGGGAGCCATAGCCTAAGGTTCGGGGAACTCTAGCCTAAGGCACGGGGAGCCCTAGTGTAAGCCTAGGGGTGCCCTTACCTAACGCGAGGGGAGCGCTAGCCTTAGCCTAAGCCTAGGGGAGCCTTAACCTAAGCCTAGGGGAGCCATAGACTAAGGTTAGGGGAGCCCTCGCCTTAGCCTTAGCCTAGGTGTGCCCTAGCCTAAGGTAAGGGGAGCCCTAGCCTAAGTCTCAGGGAGCCCTAGCCTTAGCCTAAGCCTAGGGGTGCCCTAGCCTAAGGCTAGGGGAGCCCTAGCCTAAGGCTATGGGAGCCCTATCCTAAGGCTAGGGGAGCCCTCGCCTTAGCCTTAGCCTAGGGGTGCCCTAGCCTAAGGTAAGGGGAGCCCTAGCCTAAGTCTCAGGGAGCCCTAGCCTTAGCCTAAGCCTAGGGGTGCCCTAGCCTAAGGCTAGGGGAGCCCTAGCCTAAGGCTAGGGGAGCCCTAGCCTTAGCCTAAGCCTAGGGGTGCCCTAGCCTAAGGCTAGGGGAGTCCCAAGGCTAGGGGAGCCCTAGCCTAAGGCTAGGGGAGCCCTAGCCTTAGCCTAAGCCTAGGGGTGCCCTAGCCTAAGGTTAGGGGAACACTACCGTAAGGCTAGGGAAGCCATAGCCTAAGGTTCGGGGAGCTCTAGCCTAAGGCTCGGGGAGCCCTAGCGTAAGCCTAGGGGAGCCCTAGCCTAAGCCTAGGGGAGCCCTAGACTAAGGCTAGGGGAGCCCTATCCTAAGGCTAGGGGAACCATAGCCTTAGCCTAAACCTAGGGGTGCCCTAGCCTAAGGCTAGGGGAGCCCTAACCTAAGGCTAGGGGAGCCCTAGCCCTAGCCTAAGGCTAGGGGAGCGCTAGCCTTAGCCCAAGCCTAGGGGTGCCCTAAACTAAGGTTAGGGGAGCCCTAGCCTAAGGCTAGTGGAGCCCCAGCCTTAGCCTAAGCCTACGGGTGCCCTAGCCGAAGGCTAGGGGAGCCCTAACCTAAGGCTAGGGAGCCCTAGCCTTAGCCTAAGCCTAGGGGAGCCCTAGTCTTAGCCTAAGCCTAAAGGTGCCCTAGCCTAAGGCGAGGGGATCCCTAGCCTTGGCCTAAACCTAGGGGTGCCATAATGTAAGGATAGGGGAGCCCTAGCCTGAGGCTAGGGGAGCCCTTGCCTTAACCTAAGCCTAGTGGTGCCCTAGCCTAAGGCTAGGGGAGCCCTAGCCTAAGGCTAGGGGAGCCTCAGCCCAAGGCTAGGGGAGACCTAGCCTTAACCTAAGCCTATGGGTGCCCTAGGCTAAGGCTAGGGGAGCCCTAGCCTAAGGCTAGGGGAGCACTAGCCTAAGGCTAGGGGAGCCTTAGCCTTAGCCTAAGCCTAGGGGTGCCCTAGCCTAAGGCTAGGGGAGGACTAGACTAAAGCTAGGGGAGCCCTAGCCTTAGCCTAAGCCTAGGGGTGCCCTAGCCTAAGGCTAGGGGAGCCCTAGCCTAAGTCTCAGGGAGCCCTAGCCTTAGCCTAAGCCTAGGGGAGCCCTAGCCTAAGGGTAGGGGAGCCCTAGCCTTAGCCTAACCCTTGGGGTTCCATAGCCTAAGGCTAGGGGAGCCCTAATCTAAGGCTAGGGGTGCCCTAGCCTTAGCCTAAGCCTAGGGGATCCCTAGACTAAGGGTAGGGGAGCCCTAGCCTTAGCCTAACCCTTGGGGTTCCATAGCCTAAGGCTAGGGGAGCCCCAATCTAAGGCTATGGGAGCCCTAGCCTTAGCCTAAGCCTAAAAGTGCCCTAGCCTAAGGCTTGGGGAGCGCTAGCTTTAGCGTAAGCCTAAGGGTGCTCTAACCTAAGTCTAGAAAAGCCCTAGCCTAAGGCTAGGGGAGCCCAAGCCTAAGGCTGGGGGAGCACTAGCCTAAGGCTAGGGGAGCCCTAGCCTTAGCCTAAGCCTAGGGGTGCCCTAGCCTAAGGTTAGGGGTACACTAACCTAAGGCTAGGGGAGCCATACCCTAAGGTTCGGGGAGACCTAGTAAGGCTCAGGGAGCCCTAGCCTTAGCCTAAGCCTATCGGTGCCCTAGCCTAAGGCTATGGGAGCCCTAGCCTAAGGCTTGGGGAGCCCTAGCCTTAGCCTAAGCCTAGGGGTGCCCTAGCCTAAGGTTAGTGGAACACTTGCCTAAGGCTAGGGGAGCCATAGCCTAAGGTTCGGGGAGCCCTAGCCTAAGGCTCGGGGAGCGCTAGCCTAAGCCTAGGAGTTCCCTAGCCCAAGGCTAGAGGAGCCCTAGCTTAAGGCTAGGGGTGTCTTAGCCTAAGGCTAGGGGAGCACAAACCAAAGGCTAGGGGAGCCCTAGTCTAAGGCTAGGGGAGCCCTAGCCTAAGGCTAGGGGAGCCCTAGCCTTAGCCTAAGCCTAAAGGTGCCCTAGCCTAAGCCTAGGGGATCCATAGCTTTGGCCTAAGCCTAGGGGTGCTCTAACGTAAGGCTAGGGGAGCCCTAGCCTTAGCCTAAGCCTTGGGGTGCCCTAATCTATGGCTAGGGGAGCCCTAGCCTAAGGTTAGGGGAACATTAGCCTAAGATTAGGGAAGCCCTTGCCTTAACCTAAGCCTAGGGGTGCCCTAGCATAAGGCTAGGGGAGCCCTAGCCTAAGGCTAGGGGAGCCCAATCCTAAGGCTAGGGGAGCCTAGCCTTAGCCTAAGCCTAGGGGTGCCCTAGCCTAAGGATAGGGGAGCCCTATCCCAAGGCTTGGGTAGCTCTAGCCTAAGGCTAGGGGAGCCCTAGCCTAAGGCTAGGGGACCCTAGCCTTAGCCTAAGCCTAGGGGTGCCCTAGCCTAAGGCTAGGGGAGCCCTAGCCTTAGCCTAAGCCTAGGGGTGCCCTAGCCTAAGGCTAGGGGAGCACTAGCCTAAGGCTAGGGGAACCCTAGCCTTAGCCTAAGCCTAGGGGTGCCCTAGCCTAAGGCTAGGGGTGCCCTAGCCTAAGTCTCAGGGAGCACTAGCCTTAGCCTAAGCCTAGGGGAGCCTTAGCCTAAGGCTAGGGGAGCCCTAGCCTAAGCCTAAGCCTAAAAGTGCCCTAGCCTAAGGCTTGTGGAGCGCTAGCCTTAGCCTAAGCATAGGAGTTCCCTAACCTAAGTCTAGAAAAGCCCTAGCCTAATCCTAGGAGTGCCCTAACCTAAGTCTAGAAAAGCCCTAGCCTAAGGCTAGGGGAGCCCTAGCCTAAGGCTAGGGGAGCCCCAGCCCGAGGCTAGGGGAGCCCTAGCCTAAGGTTAGGGGAGCCCTTGCCTTAACTTAAGCCTAGTGGTGCCCTAGCCTAAGGCTAGGGGATCCCTATCCTAAGGCTGGGGGAGCCCAAGCCCAAGGCTAGGGGAGCCCTAGCCTAAGGCTAGGGGAGACATAGCCTTAGCCTAAGCCTAGGGGTGCCCTAGGCTAAGGCTAGGGGAGCACTAGCCTAAGGCTAGGGGAGCCCTAGCCTTAGCCTAAGCCTAGGGGTGCCCTAGCCTAAGGTTAGGGGAACACTACCCTAAGGCTAGGGGAGCCATAGCCTAAGGTTCGGGGAGCTCTAGCCTAAGGCTCGGGGAGCCCTAGTGTAAGCCTAGGGGTGCCCTTACCTAACGCGAGGGGAGCGCTAGCCTTAGCCTAAGCCTAGGGGAGCCCTAGCCTAAGCCTAGGGGAGCCCTAGACTAAGGCTAGGGGAGCCCTATGCTAAGGCTAGGGGAACCATAGCCTTAGCCTAAACCTAGGGGTGCCCTAGCCTAAGGCTAGGGGAGCCCTAACCTAAGGCTAGGGGAGCCCTAGCCTTAGCTTAAGGCTAGGGGATCGCTAGCCTTAGCCCAAGCCTAGGGGTGCCCTAACCTAAGGCTAGGGGAGCCCTAGCCTAAGGCTAGGGGAGCCCTAGCCTTAGCCTAAGCCTACGGGTGCCCTAGCCTAAGGCTATGGGAGCCCTATCCTAAGGCTAGGGGAGCCCTCGCCTTAGCCTCAGCCTAGGGGTGCCCTAGCCTAAGGTAAGGGTAGCCCTAGCCTAAGTCTCAGGGAGCCCTAGCCTTAGCCTAAGCCTAGGGGTGCCCTAGCGTAAGGCTAGGGGAGCCCTAGCCTAAGGCTAGGGGAGCCATAGCCTTAGCCTAAGCCTAGGGGTGCCCTAGCCTAAGGCTAGGGGAGCCCCAGCCCAAGGTTAGGTGAGCCCTAGGCTAAGGCTAGGGGAGCCCTAGCCTTAGCCTAAGCCAAGGGGTGCCCTAGCCTAAGGCTAGGGGAACCATAACCTAAGGCTAGGGGTGCCCTAGGCTTAGCCTAAGCTTAGGGGTGCCCTAACCTAAGGCTAGGGGAGCCCTAGCCTAAGGCTAGGGGAGCCCTAGCCTAAGGCAAGGGGAGCCTTAGCCTAAGGCTATGGGAGCCCTAGCCTTAGCCTAAGCCTAAAAGTACCCTAGCCTAAGGCTTGGGGAGCGCTAGCTTTAGCGTAAGCCTAAGGGTGCCCTAACCTAAGTCTAGAAAAGCCCTAGCCTAAGGCTAGGGGAGGCCTAGTATAAGGCTAGGGGAGCACTAGCTTAAGGCTAGGGGAGCCCTAGCCTTATCCTAAGCCTAGGGGTGCCCTAGCCTACGGTTAGGGGTACACTAACCTAAGGCTAGGGGAGCCATACCCTCAGGTTCGGGGAGCCCAGTAAGGCTCAGGGAGCCCTAGCCTTAGCCTAAGCCTATCGGTGCCCTAGCCTAAGGCTATGGGAGCCCTAGCCTAAGGCTTGGGGAGCCCTAGCCTTAGCCTAAGCCTAGGGGTGCCCTACCCTAAGGTTAGTGGAACACTAGCCTAAGGCTAGGGGAGCCAAAGCCTAAGGTTCGGGGAGCCCTAGCCTAAGGCTCGGGGAGCCCTAGCCTAAGCTTAGGGGTGCCATAGCCCAAGGCTAGAGGAGCCCTAGCTTAAGGCTAGGGGTGTCTTAGCCTAAGGCTAGGGGAGCACTAACCAAAGGCTAGGGAGGCCTAGCCTTAGCGTAAGCCTAGGGTAGCCCTAGTCTAAGGCTAGGGGAGCCCTAGCCTAAAGCTAGGGGAGCCCTAGCCTTAGCCTAAGCCTAAAGGTGCCCTAGCCTAAGCCTAGGGGATCCCTAGCTTTGGCCTAAGCCTAGGGGTGCCCTAACGTAAGGCTAGGGGAGCCCTAGCCTTAGCCTAAGCCTAGGGGTGCCCTAGCTTAAGGTTAGGGGAACACTACCCTAAGGCTAGGGGAGCCATAGCCTAAGGTTCGGGGAGCTCTAGCCTAAGGCTCGGGGAGCCCTAGTGTAAGCCTAGGGGTGCCCTTACCTAACGCGAGGGGAGCGCTAGCCTTAGCCTAAGCCTAGGGGAGCCCTAGCCTAAGCCTAGGGGAGCCCTAGACTAAGGCTAGGGGAGCCCTATCCTAAGGCTAGGGGAACCATAGCCTTAGCCTAAACCTAGGGGTGCCCTAGCCTAAGGCTAGGGGAACCCTAACCTAAGGCTAGGGGAGCCCTAGCCTTAGCTTAAGGCTAGGGGATCGCTAGCCTTAGCCCAAGCCTAGGGGTGCCCTAGCCTAAGGCTAGAGGAGCCCTAGCCTTAGCCTAAGCCTAGGGGTGCCCTAGCCTAAGGATAGGGGAGCACTAGCCTAAGACTAGGGGAGCCCTAGCCTAAGGCTAGGGGAGCCCCAGCCCAAGGCTAGGGGAGCCCTAGCCTTAGCCTAAGCCTAGGGGTGCCCTAGATTAAGGTTAGGGGAACACTACCCTAAGGCTAGGGGAGCCATAGCCTAATGTTCGGGGAGCTCTAGCCTAAGGTTCGGGGAGCCCTAGTGTAAGCCTAGGGGTGCCCTTACCTAACGCTAGGGGAGCGCTAGCCTTAGCCTAAGCCTAGGGGAGCCCTAGCCTAAGCCTACGGGTGCCCTAGCCTAAGGCTAGGGGAGCCCTAACCTAAGGCTAGGGGAGCCCTAGCCTTAGCCTAAGGCTAGGGGAGCGCTAGCCTTAGCCCAAGCGTAAGGGTGCCCTAACCTAAGGCTAGGGGAGCCCTAGCCTAAGGCTAGGGGAGCCCTAGCCTTAGCCTAAGCCTACGCGTGCCCTAGCCTAAGGCTAGGGTAGCCCTAACCTAAGGATAGGGAGCCCAAGTCTTAGCCTAAACCTAGGTGTGCCCTAGCCGAAGGCTAAGGGAGCCCTAGCCTTAGCCTAAGCCTAGGGGTGCCCTAACCTAAGCCTACGGGTGCCCTAGCCTAAGGCTAGGGGAGCCCTAACCTAAGGCTAGGGGAGCCCTAGCCTTAGCCTAAGCCTAGGGGTGCCCTAGCCTAAGGCTAGTGGAACCCTAGCCTAAGGCTAGGGGAGCCCTAGCCTTAGCCTAAGCCTAGGGGAGATAAGCCTAAAGGTGCCCTAGCCTAAGGCGAGGGTATCCCTAGCCTTGGCCTAAGCCTAGGGGTGCCCTAACGTAAGGATAGGGGAGCCCTAGCCTAAGGCTCAGGGAGCCCTAGCCTTAGCCTAAGCCTACGGGTGCCCTAGCCTAAGGCTAGGGGAGCTCTAACCTAAGGCTAGGGAGCCCTAGCCTTAGCCTAAGCCTAGGGGAGCCCTAGCCTTAGCCTAAGCCTAGGGGTGCCCTAGCCTAAGGCTAGGGGAGCCCCAGCCCAAGGCTAGGGGAGCCCTAGCCTAAGGCTAGGGGAGACCTAGCCTTAGCCTAAGCCTAGGGGTGCCCTAGGCTAAGGCTAGGGGAGCACTAGCCTAAGGCTAGGGGAGTCCTAGCCTTAGCCTAAGCCTAGGGGTGCCCTAGCTTAAGGTTAGGGGAACACTACCCTAAGGCTAGGGGAGCCATAGCCTAAGGTTCGGGGAGCTCTAGCCTAAGGCTCGGGGAGCCCTAGTGTAAGCCTAGGGGTGCCCTTACCTAACGCGAGGGGAGCGCTAGCCTTAGCCTAAGCCTAGGGGAGCCCTAGCCTAAGCCTAGGGGAGCCCTAGACTAAGGCTAGGGGAGCCATATCCTAAGGCTAGGGGAACCATAGCCTTAGCCTAAACCTAGGGGTGCCCTAGCCTAAGGCTAGGGGAGCCCTAACCTAAGGCTAGGGGAGCCCTAGCCTTAGCTTAAGGCTAGGGGAGCGCTACCCTTAGCCCAAGCCTTGGGGTGCCCTAACCTAAGGCTAGGGGAGCCCTAGCCTAAGGCTAGGGGAGCCCTAGCCTTAGCCTAAGCCTACGGGTGCCCTAGCCTAAGGCTATGGGAGCCCTATCCTAAGGCTAGGGGAGCCCTCGCCTTAGCCTTAGCCTAGGGGTGCCCTAGCCTAAGATAAGGGGAGCCCTAGCCTAAGTCTCAGGGAGCCCTAGCCTTAGCCTAAGCCTAGGGGAGCCCTAGCCTAAGGCTAGGGGAGCCCTAGCCTAAGGCTAGGGGAGACCTAGCCTTAGCCTAAGCCTAGGGGTGCCCTAGGCTAAGGCTAGGGGAGCATTAGCCTAAGGCTAGGGGAGTCCTAGCCTTAGCCTAAGCCTAGGGGTGCCCTAGCTTAAGGTTAGGGGAACACTACCCTAAGGCTAGGGGAGCCATAGCCTAAGGTTCGGGGAGCTCTAGCCTAAGGCTCGGGGAGCCCTAGTGTAAGCCTAGGGGTGCCCTTACCTAACGCGAGGGGAGCGCTAGCCTTAGCCTAAGCCTAGGGGAGCCCTAGACTAAGGCTAGGGGAGCCATAGACTAAGGCTAGGGGAGCCATATCCTAAGGCTAGGGGAACCATAGCCTTAGCCTAAACCTAGGGGTGCCCTAGCCTAAGGCTAGGGGAGCCCTAACCTAAGGCTAGGGGAGCCCTAGCCTTAGCTTAAGGCTAGGGGAGCGCTACCCTTAGCCCAAGCCTTGGGGTGCCCTAAACTAAGGCTAGGGGAGCCCTAGCCTAAGGCTAGGGGAGCCCTAGCCTTAGCCTAAGCCTACGGGTGCCCTAGCCTAAGGCTATGGGAGCCCTATCCTAAGGCTAGTGGAGCCCTCGCCTTAGCCTTAGCCTAGGGGTGCCCTAGCCTAAGGTAAGGGGAGCCCTAGCCTAAGTCTCAGGGAGCCCTAGCCTTAGCCTAAGCCTAGGGGAGCCCTAGCCTAAGGCTAGGGGAGCGCTAGCCTTAGCCCAAGCCTAGCGGTGCCCGAACCTAAGGCTAGGGGAGCCCTAGCCTAAGGCTAGGGGAGCCCTAGCCTTAGCCTAAGCCTACGGGTGCCCTAGCCTAAGGCTAGGGGAGCCCTAACCTAAGGCTAGGGAGCCCTAGCCTTAGGCTAAGCCTAGGGGAGCCCTAGCCTTAGCCTAAGCCTAAAGGTGCCCTAGCCTAAGGCGAGGGGATCCCTAGCCTTGGCCTAAGCCTAGGGGTGCCGTAACGTAAGGATAGGGGAGCCCTAGCCTAAGGCTAGGGGAGCCCATGCCTTAACCTAAGCATAGTGGTGCCCTAGCCTAAGGCTAGGGGAGCCCTATCCTACGGCTAGCGGAGCCCTAGCCTTAGGCTAGGGGAGCCCTAGCCTTAGCCTAAGCCCAGGGGTGCCCTAGCCTAAGGCTAGGGGAGGACTAGACTAAGGCTAGGGGAGCCCTAGCCTTAGCCTAAGCCTAGGGGTGCCCTAGCCTAAGGCTAGGGGAGCCCTAGCCTAAGTCTCAGGGAGCCCTAGCCTTAGCCTAAGCCTAGGGGAGCCCTAGCCTAAGGGTAGGGGAGCCCTAGCCTTAGCCTAAGCCTTGGGGTTCCATAGCCTAAGGCTAGGGGAGCCCTAACCTAAGGCTAGGGGTGCCGTAGCCTTAGCCTAAGCTTAGGGGTGCCCTAGCCTAAGGCTAGGGGAGCCCTAGCCTAAGGCTAGGGGAGCCTTAGCCTAAGGCTATGGGAGCCCTAGCCTTAGCCGAAGCCTAAAAGTGTCCTAGCCTAAGGCTTGGGGAGCTCTAGCTTTAGCGTAAGCCTAAGGGTGCCCTAACCTAAGTCTAGAAAAGCCCTAGCCTAAGGCTAGGGGAGCACTAGCTTAAGGCTAGGGGAGCCCTAGCCTTAGCCTAAGCCTAGGGGTGCCCTAGCCTAAGGTTAGTGGTGCACTAACCTAAGGCTAGGGGAGCCATACCCTAAGCTTCGGGGAGCCCAGTAAGGCTCAGGGAGCCCTAGCCTTAGCCTAAGCCTATCGGTGCCCTAGCCTAAGGCTATGGGAGCCCTAGCCTAACGCTTGGGGAGCCCTAGCCTTAGCCTAAGCCTAGGGGTGCCCTAGCCTAAGGTTAGTGGAAAAATAGCCTAACGCTAGGGGAGCCAAAGCCTAAGGTTCGGGGAGCCCTAGCCTAAGGCTCGGGGAGCCCTAGCCTAAGCTTAGGGGTGCCCTTACCTAACGCTAGGGGAGCACTAGCCTAAGCCTAGGAGTGCCCTAGCCCAAGGCTAGAGGAGCCCTAGCTTAAGGCTAGGGGTGTCTTAGCCTAAGGCTAGGGGAGCACTAACCAAAGGCTAGGGGAGCCCTAGCCTTAGCCTAAGCCTAGGGGAGCCCTAGTCTAAGGCTAAGAAAGCCCTAGCCTAAAGCTAGGGGAGCCCTAGCCTTAGCCTAAGCCTAAAGGTGCCATAGCCTAAGCCTAGGTGTACCCTAGTCTAAGGCTAGGGGAGCACTAGCCTAAGGCTAGGGGAGCCCTAGCCTTAGCCTAAGCCTTGGGGTGCCCTAATCTAAGGCTAGGGGAGCCCTAGCCTAAGGCTAGGGGAGCCTTAGCCTAAGGCTATGGGAGCCCCAGAATTAGCCTAAGCCTAAAAGTGCCCTAGCCTAAGGCTTGGGGAGCGCTAGCTTTAGCGTAAGCCTCGGGGTGCCCTAACCTAAGTTTAGAAAAGCCCTAGTCTAAGGCTAGGGGAGCCCTAGCCTAAGGCTAGGGGAGCACTAGCCTAAGGCTAGGGGAGCCCTAGCCTTAGCCTAAGCCTAGGGGTGCCCTAGCTTAAGGTTAGGGGTACACTAACCTAAGGCTAGGGGAGCCATACCCTAAAGTTCGGGGAGCCCTAGTAAGGCTCAGGGAGCCCTAGCCTTAGCCTAAGCCTATCGGTGCCATAGCCTAAGGCTATGGGAGCCCTAGCCTAAAGCTCGGGGAGCCCTAGCCTTAGCCTAAGCCTAGGGGTGCCCTAGCCTAAGCTTAGTGGAACACTAGCCTAAGGCTAGGGGAGCCATAGCCTAAGGTTCGGGGAGCCCTAGCCTAAGGCTCGGGGAGCCCTAGCCTAAGCTTAGGGGTGCCCTTACCTAACACTAGGGGAGCACTAGCCTAAGCCTAGGAGTGCCCTAGCCTAAGGCTAGAGGAGCCCTAGCTTAAGGCAAGGGGTGTTTTAACCTAAGGCTAGGGGAGCACTAGCCTAAGGCTAGGGGAGCCCTAGCCTTAGCCGAAGCCTAGGGGAGCCCTAGTCTAAGGCTAGGGGAGCCCTAGCCTAAGGCTAGGGGAGCCCTAGCCTTAGCCTAAGCCTAAAGGTGCCCTAGCCTAAGCCTAGGGGATCCCTAGCTTTGGCCTAAGCCTAGGGGTGCCCAAAAGTAAGGCTAGGGGAGCCCTAGCCTTAGCCTAATCCTTGGGGTGCCTAACCTAAGGCTAGGGGAGCCCTAGCCTAAGGTTAGGGGAACATTAGCCTAAGAATAGGGAAGCCCTTGCCTTAACCTAAGCCTAGGGGTGCCCTAGCCTAAGGCTAGGGGAGCCCTAGCCTAAGGCTATGGGAGCCCTAGCCTAAGGCTATGGGAGCCCTAGCCTAAGGCTAGGGGAGCCCTAGCCTTAGCCTAAGCCTAGGGGTGCCCTAGCCTAAGGCTAGGGGAGCCCTAGCCCAAGGCTTGGGTAGCTCTAGCCTAAGGCTAGGGGATCCATAGCCTAAGGCTAAGGGAACCCTAGCCTTAGCCTAAGCTTAGGGGTGCCCTAGCCTAAGCCTAGGGTTGCCCTAGCCTAAGGCTAGTGGAGCACTAGCCTAAGGCTAGGGGAGCCCTAGCCTTAGCCTAAGCCTAGGGGTGCCCTAGCCTAAGGCTAGGGGAGCCCTAGCCTAAGTCTCAGGGAGCCCTAGCCTTAGTCTATCTTAGGGGAGCCCTAGCCTAAGGCTAGGGGAGCCCTAGCCTTAACCTAAGCCTAGGGGTGCCATAGCCTAAGGATAGGGGAGCCCTAACCTAAGGTTACGTGTGCCCTAGCCTTAGCCTAAGCCTAGGAGTGTCCTAACCTAAGGCTAGAAAATCCCTAGCCTAAGGCTAGGGGAGCCCTAGCCTAAAGCTAGGGGAGCCCTAGCCTTAGCCTAAGCCTAGGGGTGCCCTAGCCTAAGGCTAGGAGAGCCCTAGCCTAAGGCTAGGGGAGCCTTAGCCTAAGGCTAGGGGAGCCCTAGCCTTAGCCTAAGCCTAGGGGTGCCCTAGCCTAAGCCTAGAGGAGCCCTAGCCTTAGCCTAAGCCTAGGGGTGCCCTAGCCTAAGGCTAGGGGAGCACTAGCCTAAGGCTAGGGTAGCCTTATCCTAAGGCTAGGGGAGACCTAGCCTTAGCCTAAGCCCAGGGGTGCCCTAGCCTAATGCTAGGGGAGCCCTAGACATAGCCTAAGCCTAGCGGTGCCTAGCCTAAGGCTAGGGGAGCACTAGCCTAAGGCTAGGGGAGGCCTAGCCATAGCCTAAGCCTAGGGGTGCCCTAGCCTAAGGTTAGGGGAACACTAGCCTAAGGTTAGGGGAGCCATAGCCTAAGGTTCGGGGAGCACTAGCCTAAGGCTCTGGGAACCCTAGCCTAAGCCTAGGGGTGCCCTTACCTAACACTAGGGGAGCGCTAGCCTAAGCCTTGGAGTGCCCTATCCTAAGGCTAGGGGAGCCCTAGACTAAGGCTAGGGGTGCCCTAGCCTAAGGCTAGGGGAGCACTAGCCTAAGGCTAGGGAAGCCCTAACCTTAGCCTAAGCCTAGGGGAGCCCTGGCCTAAGACTAGGGGAGCCCTAGCTTAAGGCTAGGGGAGCCCTAGCCTAAAGCTAGGGGAGCCATAGCCTTAGCCTAAGCCTAGGGATGCCCTAGCCTAAGGCTAGGGGAGCACTAGCCTAAGGTTAGGGGAGCCCTAGCCTTAGCCTAAGCCTAGGGGTGCCCCAGCCTAAGGCTAGGGGAGCCCTAGCCTAAGTCTCAGGGAGCCCTAGCCTTAGCCTAAGCCTAGGGGAGCCTTAGCCTAAGGCTAGGGGAGCCCTAGCCTAAGCCTAAGCCTAAAAGTGCCCTAGCCTAAGGCTTATGGAGCGCTAGCCTTAGCCTAAGCCTAGGAGTGCCCTAACCTAAGTCTAGAAAAGCCCTAGCCTAATCCTTGGAGTGCCCTAACCTAAGTCTAGAAAAGCCCTAGCCTAAGGCTAGGGGAGCCCTAGCCTAAGGCTAGGGGAGCCCTAGCCTAAGGCTAGGGGAGACCTAGCCTTAGCCTAAGCCTAGGGGTGCCCTAGGCTAAGGCTAGGGGAGCACTAGCCTAAGGCTAGGGGAGCCCTAGCCTTAGCCTAAGCCTAGGGGTGCCCTAGCCTAAGGTTAAGGGAACACTACCCTAAGGCTAGGGGAGCCATAGCCTAAGGTTCGGGGAGCTCTAGCCTAAGGCTCGGGGAGCCCTAGCGTAAGCCTAGGGGTGCCCTTACCTAACGCTAGAGGAGCTCTAGCCTTAGCCTAAGCCTAGGGGAGCCCTAGCCTAAGCCTAGGGGAGCCCTAGACTAAGGTTAGGGGAGCCCTATCCTAAGGCTAGGGGAACCATAGCCTTAGCCTAAACCTAGGGGTGCCCTAATCTAAGGCTAGGGGAGCCCTAGCCTAAGGCTAGGGGAGCCCTAGCCTTAGCCTAAGCCTACGGGTGCCCTAGCCTAAGGCTAGGGGAGCTCTAACCTAAGGCTAGGGAGCCCTAGCCTTAGCCTAAGCCTAGGGGAGCCCTAGCCTTAGCCTAAGCCTAAAGGTGCCCTAGCCTAAGGCGAGGAGATCCCTAGCCTTTTCCTAAGCATAGGGCTGCCCTAACGTAAGGATAGGGGAGCCCTAGCCTAAGGCTAGGGGAGCCCTTGCCTTAACTTAAGCCTAGTGGTGCCCTAGCCTAAGGCTAGGGGATCCCTATCCTAAGGCTAGGGGAGCCCTAGCCTTAGGCTAGGGGAGCCCTAGCCTTAGCCTAAGCCTAGGGGTGCCCTAGCCTAAGGCTAGGGGAGCCCCAGCCCAAGGCTAGGGGAGCCCTAGCCTAAGGCTAGGGGAGACCTAGCCTTAGCCTAAGCCTAGGGGTGCCCTAGGCTAAGGCTAGGGGAGCACTAGCCTAAGGCTAGGGGAGTCCTAGCCTTAGCCTAAGCCTAGGGGTGCCCTAGCTTAAGGTTAGGGGAACACTACCCTAAGGCTAGGGGAGCCATAGCCTAAGGTTCGGGGAGCTCTAGCCTAAGGCTCGGGGAGCCCTAGTGTAAGCCTAGGGGTGCCCTTACCTAACGCGAGGGGAGCGCTAGCCTTAGCCTAAGCCTAGGGGAGCCCTAGCCTAAGCCTAGGGGAGCCCTAGACTAAGGCTAGGGGAGCCATATCCTAAGGCTAGGGGAACCATAGCCTTAGCCTAAACCTAGGGGTGCCCTAGCCTAAGGCTAGGGGAGCCCTAACCTAAGGCTAGGGGAGCCCTAGCCTTAGCTTAAGGCTAGGGGAGCGCTACCCTTAGCCCAAGCCTTGGGGTGCCCTAACCTAAGGCTAGGGGAGCCCTAGCCTAAGGCTAGGGGAGCCCTAGCCTTAGCCTAAGCCTACGGGTGCCCTAGCCTAAGGCTATGGGAGCCCTATCCTAAGGCTAGGGGAGCCCTCGCCTTAGCCTTAGCCTAGGGGTGCCCTAGCCTAAGATAAGGGGAGCCCTAGCCTAAGTCTCAGGGAGCCCTAGCCTTAGCCTAAGCCTAGGGGAGCCCTAGCCTAAGGCTAGGGGAGCCCTAGCCTAAGGCTAGGGGAGACCTAGCCTTAGCCTAAGCCTAGGGGTGCCCTAGGCTAAGGCTAGGGGAGCATTAGCCTAAGGCTAGGGGAGTCCTAGCCTTAGCCTAAGCCTAGGGGTGCCCTAGCTTAAGGTTAGGGGAACACTACCCTAAGGCTAGGGGAGCCATAGCCTAAGGTTCGGGGAGCTCTAGCCTAAGGCTCGGGGAGCCCTAGTGTAAGCCTAGGGGTGCCCTTACCTAACGCGAGGGGAGCGCTAGCCTTAGCCTAAGCCTAGGGGAGCCCTAGACTAAGGCTAGGGGAGCCATAGACTAAGGCTAGGGGAGCCATATCCTAAGGCTAGGGGAACCATAGCCTTAGCCCAAGCCTTGGGGTGCCCTAAACTAAGGCTAGGGGAGCCCTAGCCTAAGGCTAGGGGAGCCCTAGCCTTAGCCTAAGCCTACGGGTGCCCTAGCCTAAGGCTATGGGAGCCCTATCCTAAGGCTAGTGGAGCCCTCGCCTTAGCCTTAGCCTAGGGGTGCCCTAGCCTAAGGTAAGGGGAGCCCTAGCCTAAGTCTCAGGGAGCCCTAGCCTTAGCCTAAGCCTAGGGGAGCCCTAGCCTAAGGCTAGGGGAGCGCTAGCCTTAGCCCAAGCCTAGCGGTGCCCTAACCTAAGGCTAGGGGAGCCCTAGCCTAAGGCTAGGGGAGCCCTAGCCTTAGCCTAAGCCTACGGGTGCCCTAGCCTAAGGCTAGGGGAGCCCTAACCTAAGGCTAGGGAGCCCTAGCCTTAGGCTAAGCCTAGGGGAGCCCTAGCCTTAGCCTAAGCCTAAAGGTGCCCTAGCCTAAGGCGAGGGGATCCCTAGCCTTGGCCTAAGCCTAGGGGTGCCGTAACGTAAGGATAGGGGAGCCCTAGCCTAAGGCTAGGGGAGCCCATGCCTTAACCTAAGCATAGTGGTGCCCTAGCCTAAGGCTAGGGGAGCCCTATCCTACGGCTAGCGGAGCCCTAGCCTTAGGCTAGGGGAGCCCTAGCCTTAGCCTAAGCCCAGGGGTGCCCTAGCCTAAGGCTAGGGGAGGACTAGACTAAGGCTAGGGGAGCCCTAGCCTTAGCCTAAGCCTAGGGGTGCCCTAGCCTAAGGCTAGGGGAGCCCTAGCCTAAGTCTCAGGGAGCCCTAGCCTTAGCCTAAGCCTAGGGGAGCCCTAGCCTAAGGGTAGGGGAGCCCTAGCCTTAGCCTAAGCCTTGGGGTTCCATAGCCTAAGGCTAGGGGAGCCCTAACCTAAGGCTAGGGGTGCCGTAGCCTTAGCCTAAGCTTAGGGGTGCCCTAGCCTAAGGCTAGGGGAGCCCTAGCCTAAGGCTAGGGGAGCCTTAGCCTAAGGCTATGGGAGCCCTAGCCTTAGCCGAAGCCTAAAAGTGTCCTAGCCTAAGGCTTGGGGAGCTCTAGCTTTAGCGTAAGCCTAAGGGTGCCCTAACCTAAGTCTAGAAAAGCCCTAGCCTAAGGCTAGGGGAGCACTAGCTTAAGGCTAGGGGAGCCCTAGCCTTAGCCTAAGCCTAGGGGTGCCCTAGCCTAAGGTTAGTGGTGCACTAACCTAAGGCTAGGGGAGCCATACCCTAAGGTTCGGGGAGCCCAGTAAGGCTCAGGGAGCCCTAGCCTTAGCCTAAGCCTACGGGTGCCCTAGCCTAAGGCTATGGGAGCCCTATCCTAAGGCTAGTGGAGCCCTCGCCTTAGCCTTAGCCTAGGGGTGCCCTAGCCTAAGGTAAGGGGAGCCCTAGCCTAAGTCTCAGGGAGCCCTAGCCTTAGCCTAAGCCTAGGGGAGCCCTAGCCTAAGGCTAGGGGAGCGCTAGCCTTAGCCCAAGCCTAGCGGTGCCCTAACCTAAGGCTAGGGGAGCCCTAGCCTAAGGCTAGGGGAGCCCTAGCCTTAGCCTAAGCCTACGGGTGCCCTAGCCTAAGGCTAGGGGAGCCCTAACCTAAGGCTAGGGATCCCTAGCCTTAGGCTAAGCCTAGGGGAGCCCTAGCCTTAGCCTAAGCCTAAAGGTGCCCTAGCCTAAGGCGAGGGGATCCCTAGCCTTGGCCTAAGCCTAGGGGTGCCGTAACGTAAGGATAGGGGAGCCCTAGCCTAAGGCTAGGGGAGCCCATGCCTTAACCTAAGCATAGTGGTGCCCTAGCCTAAGGCTAGGGGAGCCCTATCCTACGGCTAGCGGAGCCCTAGCCTTAGGCTAGGGGAGCCCTAGCCTTAGCCTAAGCCCAGGGGTGCCCTAGCCTAAGGCTAGGGGAGGACTAGACTAAGGCTAGGGGAGCCCTAGCCTTAGCCTAAGCCTAGGGGTGCCCTAGCCTAAGGCTAGGGGAGCCCTAGCCTAAGTCTCAGGGAGCCCTAGCCTTAGCCTAAGCCTAGGGGAGCCCTAGCCTAAGGGTAGGGGAGCCCTAGCCTTAGCCTAAGCCTTGGGGTTCCATAGCCTAAGGCTAGGGGAGCCCTAACCTAAGGCTAGGGGTGCCGTAGCCTTAGCCTAAGCTTAGGGGTGCCCTAGCCTAAGGCTAGGGGAGCCCTAGCCTAAGGCTAGGGGAGCCTTAGCCTAAGGCTATGGGAGCCCTAGCCTTAGCCGAAGCCTAAAAGTGTCCTAGCCTAAGGCTTGGGGAGCTCTAGCTTTAGCGTAAGCCTAAGGGTGCCCTAACCTAAGTCTAGAAAAGCCCTAGCCTAAGGCTAGGGGAGCACTAGCTTAAGGCTAGGGGAGCCCTAGCCTTAGCCTAAGCCTAGGGGTGCCCTAGCCTAAGGTTAGTGGTGCACTAACCTAAGGCTAGGGGAGCCATACCCTAAGGTTCGGGGAGCCCAGTAAGGCTCAGGGAGCCCTAGCCTTAGCCTAAGCCTATCGGTGCCCTAGCCTAAGGCTATGGGAGCCCTAGCCTAACGCTTGGGGAGCCCTAGCCTTAGCCTAAGCCTAGGGGTGCCCTAGCCTAAGGTTAGTGGAAAAATAGCCTAAGGCTAGGGGAGCCAAAGCCTAAGGTTCGGGGAGCCCTAGCCTAAGGCTCGGGGAGCCCTAGCCTAAGCTTAGGGGTGCCCTTACCTAACGCTAGGGGAGCACTAGCCTAAGCCTAGGAGTGCCCTAGCCCAAGGCTAGAGGAGCCCTAGCTTAAGGCTAGGGGTGTCTTAGCCTAAGGCTAGGGGAGCACTAACCAAAGGCTAGGGGAGCCCTAGCCTTAGCCTAAGCCTAGGGGAGCCCTAGTCTAAGGCTAAGAAAGCCCTAGCCTAAAGCTAGGGGAGCCCTAGCCTTAGCCTAAGCCTAAAGGTGCCATAGCCTAAGCCTAGGTGTACCCTAGTCTAAGGCTAGGGGAGCACTAGCCTAAGGCTAGGGGAGCCCTAGCCTTAGCCTAAGCCTTGGGGTGCCCTAATCTAAGGCTAGGGGAGCCCTAGCCTAAGGTTAGGGGAACATTAGCCTAAGACTAGGGAAGCACTAGCCTAAGGCTAGGGGAGCCCTAGCCTTAGCCTAAGCCTAGGTGTGCCCTAGCCTAATGTTAGGAGAACACTAGCCTAAGGCTAGGGGAGCAATAGCCTAAGGTTCGTGGAGCCCTCGCCGAAGGCTCGGGGAGCCCTAGCCTAAGCCTAGGGGTGCCCTTACCTAACGCTAGGGGAGCGCTAGCCTAAGCCTTGGAGTGCCCTAGCCTAAGGCTAGGGGAGCCCTAGATTAAAGCTAGGGGTGCCCTAGCCTAAGGCTAGGGGAGCCCTAACCTTAGCCTAAGCCTAGGGGAGCCCTAGCCTAAGACAAGGGGAGCCCTAGCCTAAGGCTAGGGGAGCCCTAGCCTTAGCCTAAGCCTAGGGGTGCCCTAGCCTAAGCCTAGGAGTGCCCTAACTTGAGCCTAGGGGTGCCCTAGCCTTAGCCTAAGCCTAAAGGTGCCCTAGCCTAAGCCGAGGGGATCCCTATCGTTGGCCTAAGCCTAGGGGTGCCCTAACGTAAGGCTAGGTGAGCCCTAGCGTAAGGTTGGGGGAGCTTTAGCCTAAGACTAGGGGAGCCCGTGCCTTAACCTAAGCCTAGGGGTGCCCTAGCATAAGGCTAGGTGAGCCCTAGCCTAAGGCTAGGGGAGCCCTAGCCTAAGGCTAGGGGAGCCCTAGCCTAAGGCTAGGGGAGCCCTAGCCTAAGGCTAGGGGAGCCCTAGCCTAAGGCTAGGGGAGCCCTAGCCTTAGCCTAAGCCTAGGGGTGCGCTAGCCTAAGGCTAGGGGAGCCCTAGCCCAAGGCTAGGGTAGCTCTAGCTAAGGCTAGGGGAGCCATAGCCTAAGGCTAGGGGAACCCTAGCCTTAGCCTAAGCCTAGGGGTGCCCTAGCCTAAGCCTAGGTGTACCCTAGCCTAAGGCTAGGGGAGCACTAGCCTAAGGCTAGGGGAACCCTAGCCTAAGGCTAGGGGAGGCCAGCCCAAGGCTAGAGGAGACCTAGCCTTAGCCTAAGCCTAGGGGTTCCCTAGGCTAAGGCTAGGGGAGCCCTAGCCTAAGGCTAGGGGAGCCCTAGCCTTAGCCTAAGCCTAGGGGTGCCCTTACCTAACGCTAGGGGAGCGCTAGCCTAAGCCTTGGAGTGCCCTAGCCTAAGGCTAGGGGAGCCCTAGATTAAAGCTAGGGGTGCCCTAGCCTAAGGCTAGGGGAGCCCTAACCTTAGCCTAAGCCTAGGGGAGCCCTAGCCTAAGACAAGGGGAGCCCTAGCCTAAGGCTAGGGGAGCCCTAGCCTTAGCCTAAGCCTAGGGGTGCCCTAGCCTAAGCCTAGGAGTGCCCTAACTTGAGCCTAGGGGAGCCCTAGCCTTAACCTAAGCCTAGGGGTGCCATAGCCTAAGGATATGGGAGCCCTAACCTAAGGTTACGTGTGCCCTAGCCTTAGCCTAAGCCTAGGAGTGCCCTAACCTAAGGCTAGAAAATCCCTAGCCTAAGGCTAGGGGAGCCCTAGCCTAAAGCTAGGGGAGCCCTAGCCTTAGCCTAAGCCTAGGGGTGCCCTAGCCTAAGGCTAGGAGAGCCCTAGCCTAAGGCTAGGGGAGCCTTAGCCTAAGGCTAGGGGAGCCCTAGCCTTAGCCTAAGCCTAGGGGTGCCCTAGCCTAAGCCTAGAGGAGCCCTAGCCTTAGCCTAAGCCTAGGGGTGCCCTAGCCTAAGGCTAGGGGAGCACTAGCCTAAGGCTAGGGTAGCCTTATCCTAAGGCTAGGGGAGACCTAGCCTTAGCCTAAGCCCAGGGGTGCCCTAGCCTAATGCTAGGGGAGCCCTAGCCATAGCCTAAGCCTAGCGGTGCCTAGCCTAAGGCTAGGGGAGCACTAGCCTAAGGCTAGGGGAGGCCTAGCCATAGCCTAAGCCTAGGGGTGCCCTAGCCTAAGGTTAGGGGAACACTAGCCTAAGGTTAGGGGAGCCATAGCCTAAGGTTCGGGGAGCACTAGCCTAAGGCTCTGGGAACCCTAGCCTAAGCCTAGGGGTGCCCTTACCTAACACTAGGGGAGCGCTAGCCTAAGCCTTGGAGTGCCCTATCCTAAGGCTAGGGGAGCCCTAGACTAAGGCTAGGGGTGCCCTAGCCTAAGGCTAGGGGAGCACTAGCCTAAGGCTAGGGAAGCCCTAACCTTAGCCTAAGCCTAGGGGAGCCCTGGCCTAAGACTAGGGGAGCCCTAGCTTAAGGCTAGGGGAGCCCTAGCCTTAAGCTAGGGGAGCCATAGCCTTAGCCTAAGCCTAGGGATGCCCTAGCCTAAGGCTAGGGGAGCACTAGCCTAAGGTTAGGGGAGCCCTAGCCTTAGCCTAAGCCTAGGGGTGCCCCAGCCTAAGGCTAGGGGAGCCCTAGCCTAAGTCTCAGGGAGCCCTAGCCTTAGCCTAAGCCTAGGGGAGCCTTAGCCTAAGGCTAGGGGAGCCCTAGCCTAAGCCTAAGCCTAAAAGTGCCCTAGCCTAAGGCTTATGGAGCGCTAGCCTTAGCCTAAGCCTAGGAGTGCCCTAACCTAAGTCTAGAAAAGCCCTAGCCTAATCCTTGGAGTGCCCTAACCTAAGTCTAGAAAAGCCCTAGCCTAAGGCTAGGGGAGCCCTAGCCTAAGGCTAGGGGAGCCCTAGCCTAAGGCTAGGGGAGACCTAGCCTTAGCCTAAGCCTAGGGGTGCCCTAGGCTAAGGCTAGGGGAGCACTAGCCTAAGGCTAGGGGAGCCCTAGCCTTAGCCTAAGCCTAGGGGTGCCCTAGCCTAAGGTTAAGGGAACACTACCCTAAGGCTAGGGGAGCCATAGCCTAAGGTTCGGGGAGCTCTAGCCTAAGGCTCGGGGAGCCCTAGCGTAAGCCTAGGGGTGCCCTTACCTAACGCTAGAGGAGCTCTAGCCTTAGCCTAAGCCTAGGGGAGCCCTAGCCTAAGCCTAGGGGAGCCCTAGACTAAGGTTAGGGGAGCCCTATCCTAAGGCTAGGGGAACCATAGCCTTAGCCTAAACCTAGGGGTGCCCTAATCTAAGGCTAGGGGAGCCCTAGCCTAAGGCTAGGGGAGCCCTAGCCTTAGCCTAAGCCTACGGGTGCCCTAGCCTAAGGCTAGGGGAGCTCTAACCTAAGGCTAGGGAGCCCTAGCCTTAGCCTAAGCCTAGGGGAGCCCTAGCCTTAGCCTAAGCCTAAAGGTGCCCTAGCCTAAGGCGAGGAGATCCCTAGCCTTTTCCTAAGCATAGGGCTGCCCTAACGTAAGGATAGGGGAGCCCTAGCCTAAGGCTAGGGGAGCCCTTGCCTTAACTTAAGCCTAGTGGTGCCCTAGCCTAAGGCTAGGGGATCCCTATCCTAAGGCTAGGGGAGCCCTAGCCTTAGGCTAGGGGAGCCCTAGCCTTAGCCTAAGCCTAGGGGTGCCCTAGCCTAAGGCTAGGGGAGCCCCAGCCCAAGGCTAGGGGAGCCCTAGCCTAAGGCTAGGGGAGACCTAGCCTTAGCCTAAGCCTAGGGGTGCCCTAGGCTAAGGCTAGGGGAGCACTAGCCTAAGGCTAGGGGAGTCCTAGCCTTAGACTAAGCCTAGGGGTGCCCTAGCTTAAGGTTAGGGGAACACTACCCTAAGGCTAGGGGAGCCATAGCCTAAGGTTCGGGGAGCTCTAGCCTAAGGCTCGGGGAGCCCTAGTGTAAGCCTAGGGGTGCCCTTACCTAACGCGAGGGGAGCGCTAGCCTTAGCCTAAGCCTAGGGGAGCCCTAGCCTAAGCCTAGGGGAGCCCTAGACTAAGGCTAGGGGAGCCATATCCTAAGGCTAGGGGAACCATAGCCTTAGCCTAAACCTAGGGGTGCCCTAGCCTAAGGCTAGGGGAGCCCTAACCTAAGGCTAGGGGAGCCCTAGCCTTAGCTTAAGGCTAGGGGAGCGCTACCCTTAGCCCAAGCCTTGGGGTGCCCTAACCTAAGGCTAGGGGAGCCCTAGCCTAAGGCTAGGGGAGCCCTAGCCTTAGCCTAAGCCTACGGGTGCCCTAGCCTAAGGCTATGGGAGCCCTATCCTAAGGCTAGGGGAGCCCTCGCCTTAGCCTTAGCCTAGGGGTTCCCTAGCCTAAGATAAGGGGAGCCCTAGCCTAAGTCTCAGGGAGCCCTAGCCTTAGCCTAAGGCTAGGGGAGCCCTAGCCTAAGGCTAGGGGAGACCTAGCCTTAGCCTAAGCCTAGGGGTGCCCTAGGCTAAGGCTAGGGGAGCATTAGCCTAAGGCTAGGGGAGTCCTAGCCTTAGCCTAAGCCTAGGGGTGCCCTAGCTTAAGGTTAGGGGAACACTACCCTAAGGCTAGGGGAGCCATAGCCTAAGGTTCGGGGAGCTCTAGCCTAAGGCTCGGGGAGCCCTAGTGTAAGCCTAGGGGTGCCCTTACCTAACGCGAGGGGAGCGCTAGCCTTAGCCTAAGCCTAGGGGAGCCCTAGACTAAGGCTAGGGGAGCCATAGACTAAGGCTAGGGGAGCCATATCCTAAGGCTAGGGGAACCATAGCCTTAGCCTAAACCTAGGGGTGCCCTAGCCTAAGGCTAGGGGAGCCCTAACCTAAGGCTAGGGGAGCCCTAGCCTTAGCTTAAGGCTAGGGGAGCGCTACCCTTAGCCCAAGCCTTGGGGTGCCCTAAACTAAGGCTAGGGGAGCCCTAGCCTAAGGCTAGGGGAGCCCTAGCCTTAGCCTAAGCCTACGGGTGCCCTAGCCTAAGGCTATGGGAGCCCTATCCTAAGGCTAGTGGAGCCCTCGCCTTAGCCTTAGCCTAGGGGTGCCCTAGCCTAAGGTAAGGGGAGCCCTAGCCTAAGTCTCAGGGAGCCCTAGCCTTAGCCTAAGCCTAGGGGAGCCCTAGCCTAAGGCTAGGGGAGCGCTAGCCTTAGCCCAAGCCTAGCGGTGCCCTAACCTAAGGCTAGGGGAGCCCTAGCCTAAGGCTAGGGGAGCCCTAGCCTTAGCCTAAGCCTACGGGTGCCCTAGCCTAAGGCTAGGGGAGCCCTAACCTAAGGCTAGGGAGCCCTAGCCTTAGGCTAAGCCTAGGGGAGCCCTAGCCTTAGCCTAAGCCTAAAGGTGCCCTAGCCTAAGGCGAGGGGATCCCTAGCCTTGGCCTAAGCCTAGGGGTGCCGTAACGTAAGGATAGGGGAGCCCTAGCCTAAGGCTAGGGGAGCCCATGCCTTAACCTAAGCATAGTGGTGCCCTAGCCTAAGGCTAGGGGAGCCCTATCCTACGGCTAGCGGAGCCCTAGCCTTAGGCTAGGGGAGCCCTAGCCTTAGCCTAAGCCCAGGGGTGCCCTAGCCTAAGGCTAGGGGAGGACTAGACTAAGGCTAGGGGAGCCCTAGCCTTAGCCTAAGCCTAGGGGTGCCCTAGCCTAAGGCTAGGGGAGCCCTAGCCTAAGTCTCAGGGAGCCCTAGCCTTAGCCTAAGCCTAGGGGAGCCCTAGCCTAAGGGTAGGGGAGCCCTAGCCTTAGCCTAAGCCTTGGGGTTCCATAGCCTAAGGCTAGGGGAGCCCTAACCTAAGGCTAGGGGTGCCGTAGCCTTAGCCTAAGCTTAGGGGTGCACTAGCCTAAGGCTAGGGGAGCCCTAGCCTAAGGCTAGGGGAGCCTTAGCCTAGGGCTATGGGAGCCCTAGCCTTAGCCGAAGCCTAAAAGTGTCCTAGCCTAAGGCTTGGGGAGCTCTAGCTTTAGCGTAAGCCTAAGGGTGCCCTAACCTAAGTCTAGAAAAGCCCTAGCCTAAGGCTAGGGGAGCACTAGCTTAAGGCTAGGGGAGCCCTAGCCTTAGCCTAAGCCTAGGGGTGCCCTAGCCTAAGGTTAGTGGTGCACTAACCTAAGGCTAGGGGAGCCATACCCTAAGGTTCAGGGAGCCCAGTAAGGCTCAGGGAGCCCTAGCCTTAGCCTAAGCCTATCGGTGCCCTAGCCTAAGGCTATGGGAGCCCTAGCCTAACGCTTGGGGAGCCCTAGCCTTAGCCTAAGCCTAGGGGTGCCCTAGCCTAAGGTTAGTGGAAAAATAGCCTAAGGCTAGGGGAGCCAAAGCCTAAGGTTCGGGGAGCCCTAGCCTAAGGCTCGGGGAGCCCTAGCCTAAGCTTAGGGGTGCCCTTACCTAACGCTAGGGGAGCACTAGCCTAAGCCTAGGAGTGCCCTAGCCCAAGGCTAGAGGAGCCCTAGCTTAAGGCTAGGGGTGTCTTAGCCTAAGGCTAGGGGAGCACTAACCAAAGGCTAGGGGAGCCCTAGCCTTAGCCTAAGCCTAGGGGAGCCCTAGTCTAAGGCTAAGAAAGCCCTAGCCTAAAGCTAGGGGAGCCCTAGCCTTAGCCTAAGCCTAAAGGTGCCATAGCCTAAGCCTAGGTGTACCCTAGTCTAAGGCTAGGGGAGCACTAGCCTAAGGCTAGGGGAGCCCTAGCCTTAGCCTAAGCCTTGGGGTGCCCTAATCTAAGGCTAGGGGAGCCCTAGCCTAAGGTTAGGGGAACATTAGCCTAAGACTAGGGAAGCACTAGCCTAAGGCTAGGGGAGCCCTAGCCTTAGCCTAAGCCTAGGTGTGCCCTAGCCTAATGTTAGGAGAACACTAGCCTAAGGCTAGGGGAGCAATAGCCTAAGGTTCGTGGAGCCCTCGCCAAAGGCTCGGGGAGCCCTAGCCTAAGCCTAGGGGTGCCCTTACCTAACGCTAGGGGAGCGCTAGCCTAAGCCTTGGAGTGCCCTAGCCTAAGGCTAGGGGAGCCCTAGATTAAAGCTAGGGGTGCCCTAGCCTAAGGCTAGGGGAGCCCTAACCTTAGCCTAAGCCTAGGGGAGCCCTAGCCTAAGACAAGGGGAGCCCTAGCCTAAGGCTAGGGGAGCCCTAGCCTTAGCCTAAGCCTAGGGGTGCCCTAGCCTAAGCCTAGGAGTGCCCTAACTTGAGCCTAGGGGTGCCCTAGCCTTAGCCTAAGCCTAAAGGTGCCCTAGCCTAAGCCGAGGGGATCCCTATCGTTGGCCTAAGCCTAGGGGTGCCCTAACGTAAGGCTAGGTGAGCCCTAGCGTAAGGTTGGGGGAGCTTTAGCCTAAGACTAGGGGAGCCCGTGCCTTAACCTAAGCCTAGGGGTGCCCTAGCATAAGGCTAGGTGAGCCCTAGCCTAAGGCTAGGGGAGCCCTAGCCTAAGGCTAGGGGAGCCCTAGCCTAAGGCTAGGGGAGCCCTAGCCTAAGGCTAGGGGAGCCCTAGCCTTAGCCTAAGCCTAGGGGTGCGCTAGCCTAAGGCTAGGGGAGCCCTAGCCCAAGGCTAGGGTAGCTCTAGCTAAGGCTAGGGGAGCCATAGCCTAAGGCTAGGGGAACCATAGCCTTAGCCTAAGCCTAGGGGTGCCCTAGCCTAAGCCTAGGTGTACCCTAGCCTAAGGCTAGGGGAGCACTAGCCTAAGGCTAGGGGAACCCTAGCCTAAGGCTAGGGGAGGCCAGCCCAAGGCTAGAGGAGACCTAGCCTTAGCCTAAGCCTAGGGGTTCCCTAGGCTAAGGCTAGGGGAGCCCTAGCCTAAGGCTAGGGGAGCCCTAGCCTTAGCCTAAGCCTAGGGGTGCCCTAGCTTAAGGTTAGGGGAACACTACCCTAAGGCTAGGGGAGCCATAGCCTAATGTTCGGGGAGCTCTAGCCTAAGGTTCGGGGAACCCTAGTGTAAGCCTAGGGGTGCCCTTACCTAACGCTAGGGGAGCGCTAGCCTTAGCCTAAGCCTAGGGGAGCCCTAGCCTAAGCCTACGGGTCCCCTAGCCTAAGGCTAGGGGAGCCTTAACCTAAGGCTAGGGGAGCCCTAGCCTAAGCCTAAGGCTAGGGGAGCGCTAGCCTTAGCGCAAGCCTAGGGGTGCCCTAACCTAAGGCTAGGGGAGCCCTAGCCTAAGGCTAGGGGAGCCCTAGCCTTAGCCTAAGCCTACGGGTGCCCTAGCCTAAGGCTAGGGGAGCCCTAACCTAAGGCTAGGGAGCCCTAGGCTTAGCCTAAACCTAGGTGTGCCCTAGCCGAAGGCTAAGGGAGCCCTAGCCTTAGCCAAAGCCTTGGGGTGCCCTAGCCAAAGGCTAGGGGAGCCCTAGCCTTAGCCTAAGCCTAGGGGTGCCCTAGCCTAAGCCTACGGGTGCCCTAGCCTAAGGCTAGGGGAGCCCTAACCTAAGGCTAGGGGAGCCCAAGCCTTAGCCTAAGCCTAGAGGAGCCCTAGCCTAAGGGTAGGGGAGCCCTAGCCTAAGGCTAGGGGAGCCTTAGCCTAAGGCTATGGGAGCCCTATCCTTAGCCTAAGCCTAAAAGTGCCCTAGCCTAAGGCTTGGGGAGCGCTAGCTTTAGCGTAAGCCTCGGGGTGCCCTAACCTAAGTTTAGAAAAGCCCTAGTCTAAGGCTAGGGGAGCCCTATCCTAAGGCTAGGGGAGCACTAGCCTAAGGCTAGGGGAGCCCTAGCCTTAGCCTAAGCCTAGGGGTGCCCTAGCCTAAGGTTAGGGGTACACTAACCTAAGGCTAGGGGAGCCATACCCTAAGGTTCGGGGAGCCCTAGTAAGGCTCAGGGAGCCCTAGCCTTAGCCTAAGCCTATCGGTGCCATAGCCTAAGGCTATGGGAGCCCTAGTCTAAAGCTCGGGGAGCCCTAGCCTTATACTAAGCCTAGGGGTGCCCTAGCCTAAGGTTAGTGGAACACTAGCCTAAGGCTAGGGGAGCCATAGCCTAAGGTTCGGGGAGCCCTAGCCTAAGGCTCGGGGAGCCTTAGCCTAAGCTTAGGGGTGCCATTACCTAACACTAGGGGAGCACTAGCCTAAGCCTAGGAGTGCCCTAGCCTAAGGCTAGAGGAGCCCTAGCTTAAGGCTAGGGGAGCCTTAGCCTAAGGCTATGGGAGCCCTAGCCTTAGCCTAAGCCTAAAAGTGCCCTAGCCTAAGGCTTGGGGAGCGCTAGCTTTAGCGTAATCCTCGGGGTGCCCTAACCTAAGTCTAGAAAAGCCCTAGCCTAAGGCTAGGGGAGCCCTAGCCTAAGGCTAGGGGAGCACTAGCCTAAGGCTAGGGGAGCCCTAGCCTTAGCCTAAGCCTAGGGGTGCCCTAGCCTAAGGTTAGGGGTACACTAACCTAAGGCTAGGGGAGCCATACCCTAAGGTTCGGGGAGCCCTAGTGAGGCTCAGGGAGCCCTAGCCTTAGCCTAAGCCTATCGGTGCCATAGCCTAAGGCTATGGGAGCCCTAGCCTAAAGCTCGGGGAGCCCTAGCCTTAGCCTAAGCCTAGGGGTGCCCTAGCCTAAGGTTAGTGGAACACTAGCCTAAGGCTAGGGGAGCCATAGCCTAAGGTTCGGGGAGCCCTAGCCTAAGGCTCGGGGAGCCCTAGCCTAAGCTTAGGGGTGCCCTTACCTAACACTAGGGGAGCACTAGCCTAAGCCTAGGAGTGCCCTAGCCTAAGGCTAGAGGAGCCCTAGCTTAAGGCAAGGGGTGTCTTAACCTAAGGCTAGGGGAGCACTAGCCTAAGGCTAGGGGAGCCCTAGCCTTAGCCGAAGCCTAGGGGAGCCCTAGTCTAAGGCTAGGGGAGCCCAAGCCTAAGGCTAGGGGAGCCCTAGCCTTAGCCTAAGCCTAAAGGTGCCCTAGCCTAAGCCTAGGGGATCCCTAGCTTTGGCCTAAGCCTAGGGGTGCCCTAAAGTAAGGCTAGGGGAGCCCTAGCCTTAGCCTAAGCCTTGGGGTGCCCTAACCTAAGGCTAGGGGAGCCCTAGCCTAAGGTTAGGGGAACATTAGCCTAAGACTAGGGAAGCCCTTGCCTTAGCCTAAGCCTAGGGGTGCCCTAGCCTAAGGCTAGGGGAGCCCTAGCCCAAGGCTTGGGTAGCTCTAGCCTAAGGCTAGGGGATCCATAGCCTAAGGCTAAGGGAACCCTAGCCTTAGCCTAAGACTAGGGGTGCCCTAGCCTAAGCCTAGGGTTGCCCTAGCCTAAGGCTAGGGGAGCACTAGCCTAAGGCTAGGGGAGCCCTAGCCTAAGTCTCAGGGAGCCCTAGCCTTAGCCTATCCTAGGGGAGCCCTAGCCTAAGGCTAGGGGAGCCCTAGCCTTAACCTAAGCCTAGGGGTGCCATAGCCTAAGGATAGGGGAGCCCTAACCTAAGGTTAGGGGTACCCTAGCCTTAGCCTAAGCCTAGGGGTGCCCTAGCCTAAGGCTAGGGGAGCCCTAGCCTAAGGCTAGGGGAGCCCTAGCCTAAGGCTAGAGGAGCCTTAGCCTAAGGCTAGGGGAGCCCTAGCCTTAGCCTAAGCCTAGGGGTGCCCAAACCTAAGGCTAGAAAATCCCTAGCCTAAGGCTAGGGGAGCCCTAGCCTAAAGCTAGGGGAGCCCTAACCTTAGCCTAAGCCTAGGGGTGCCCTAGCCTAAGGCTAGGGGAGCCCTAGCCTAAGGCTAGGGGAGCCTTAGCCTAAGGCTAGGGGAGCCCTAGCCTTAGCCTAAGCCTAGGGGTGCCCTAGCCTAAGGCTAGAGGAGCCCTAGCCTTAGCCTAAGCCTAGGGGTTCCCTAGCCTAAGGCTAGGGGAGCACTAGCCTAAGGCTAGGGTAGCCCTATCCTAAGGCTAGGGGAGACCTAGCCTTAGCCTAAGCCCAGGGGTGCCCTAGCCTAATGCTAGTGGAGCCCTAGCCCAAGGCTAGGGGAGCCCTAGCCTAAAGCTAGGGGAGCCCTAGCCATAGCCTAAGCCTAGCGGTGCCTAGCCTAAGGCTAGGGGAGCACTAGCCTAAGGTTAGGGGAGGCCTAGCCATAGCCTAAGCCTAGGGGTGCCCTAGCCTAAGGTTAGGGGAACACTAGCCAAAGGCTAGGGGAGCCATAGCCTAAGGTTCGGGGAGCCCTAGCCTAAGGCTCGGGGAGCCCTAGCCTAGGCCTAGGGGTGCCCTTGCCTAACACTAGGGGAGCGCTAGCCTATGCCTTGGAGTGCCCTAGCCTAAGGCTAGGGGAGCCCTAGATTAAGACTAGGGGTGCCCTAGCCTAAGGCTAGGGGAGCACTAGCCTTAGCCTAAGCTTAGGGGTGCCCTTGCCTAAGGCTAGGGGAGCCCTAGACTTAGCCTAAGCTTAAAGGTGCCCTAGCATAAGGCTAGAGGATCCCTAGCCTTGGCCTAAGCCTATGGGTGCCCTAACGTAAGGCTAGGGGAGCCAGAGCCTAAGGCTCAGAGGCCCTAGCCTTAGCCTAAGCCTAGGGGAGCCCTAGCCTAAGGCTAGGGGAGCCCTAGCCTAAGGCTGGGTGTGCCCTAGCCTAAGGTTAGGGGAGCCCTAGCATAAGGCTAGGGGTGCCCTAGCCTAAGGCTAGGGGAGTCCTAGACTTAGCCTAAGCCTACGGGTGCCCTAGCCTAAGGCTAGGGGTGCTCTAGCCTAAGGCTAGGGGAGCCCTAGCCTTAGCCTAAGCCTAAAAGTGCCCTAGCCCAAGGCTAGGGGAGCGCTACCCTTAGCCTAAGCCTAGGTGTGCCCTAACCTAAGGCTAGGGGAGCTCTAGCCTAAGGCTAGGGGAGCCCTAGCATTAGCCTAAGCCTAGGGGTGCCCTAACCTAAGGCTAGGGATCTCTAGCCTTACCCTAAGCCTAGGGGAGCCCTATCCTAAGGCTAGCGGAGCCCTATCCTAAGGCTAGGGGAGCCCTAGCCTTAGCCTAAGCCTAGGGGTGCCCTTGCCTAAGGCTAGGGGAGCCCTAGACTTAGCCTAAGCTTAAAGGTGCCCTAGCATAAGGCTAGAGGATCCCTAGCCTTGGCCTAAGCCTAGGGGTGCCCTAGCCTAAGGCTAGAGGAGCCCTAGCCTTAGCCTAAGCCTAGGGGTGCCCTAGCCTAAGGCTAGGGGAGCACTAGCCTAAGGCTAGGGTAGCCCTATCCTAAGGCTAGGGGAGATCTAGACTTATCCTAAGCCCAGGGGTGCCTGAGCCTAATGCTTGGGGAGCCCTAGCCCAAGGCTAGGGGAGCCCTAGCCTAAAGCTAGGGGAGCCCTAGCCATAGCCTAAGCCTAGCGGTGCCTAGCCTAAGGCTAGGGGAGCACTAGCCTAAGGTTAGGGGAGGCCTAGCCATAGCCTAAGCCTAGGGGTGCCCTAGCCTAAGGTTAGGGGAACACTAGCCAAAGGCTAGGGGAGCCATAGCCTAAGGTTCGGGGAGCACTAGCCTAAGGCTCGGGGAGCCCTAGTCTAAGCCTAGGGGTGCCCTTACCTAACACTAGGGGAGCGCTAGCCTATGCCTTGGAGTGCCCTAGCCTAAGGCTAGGGGAGCCCTAGCCTTAGCCTAAGCCTAGGGGTGCCCTAGCCTAAGGCTAGGGGAGCGCTAGCCCAAGGCTAGGGTAGCCCTAGCCTAAGGCTAGGGGAGCCCTAACCTAAGGCTAGGGGAGCCTTAGCCTTAGCCTAAGCCTAGGGGTGCCCTAGCCTAAGGCTAGGGGAGCCCTAGCCTTAGCCTAAGCCTAGGGGTGCCCTAGCCTAAGGCTAGGGGAGCCCTAGCCTAAGTCTCAGGGAGCCCTAGCCCTAGCCTAAGCCTAAGGGAGCCCTAGCCTAAGGGTAGGGGAGCCCTAGCCTTAGCCTAAGCCTTGGGGTTCCATAGCCTAAGGCTAGGGGAGCCCTAACCTAAGGCTAGGGGTGCCCTAGCCTTACCCTAAGCCTAGGGGTGCCCTAGCCTAAGGCTTGGGGATCGCTAGCTGTAGCCTAAACCTAGGGGTGCCCTAACCTAAGTCTAGAAAAGCCCTAGCCTAAGGCTAGGGGAGCCCTAGCCTAAGGCTAGGGGAGCCCTAGCCTTAGCCTAAGCCTAGGGGTGCCCTAGCCTAAGGCTAGGGGAGCCCTAGCCTAAGCTCGGGGAGCCTAGCCTAAGCCTAGGGGTGCCCTTACCTAACACTAGGGGAGCGCTAGCCTAAGCCTTGGAGTGCCCTAGCCTAAGGCTAGGGGAGCCCTAGATTAAGGCTAGGGTTGCCCTAGCCTAAGGCTAGGGGAGCCCTAGCCTTAGCCTAAACCTTGGTGTGCCCTAGCCTAAGGCTAGGGGAGCCCTAGCCTTATCCTAAGCCTATGGGTGCGCTAGCCTAAGGCTAGTGGAGCCCTAGCCTAAGGCTAGGGGAGCCCTAGCCTAAGGCTAGGGGAGCCCTAGCCTAAGGCTAGGTGTGCCCTAGGCTAAGGTTAGGGGAGCCATAGCATAAGGCTAGGGGTGCCCTAGCCTAAGGCTAGGGGAGTCCTAGACTTAGCCTAAGCCTACGGGTGCCCTAGCCTAAGGATAGGGGTGCTCTAGCCCAAGGCTAGGGGAGCCCTAGCCTTAGCCTAAGCCTAAAAGTGCCCTAGCCCAAGGCTAGGGGAGCGCTACCCTTAGCCTAAGCCTAGGGGTGCCCTAACCTAAGGCTAGGGGAGCCCTAGCCTAAGGCTAGGGGAGCCCTAGCCTTAGCCTAAGCCTAGGGGTGCCCTAACCTAAGGCTAGGGGAGCCCTAACCTAAGGCTAGGGATCCCTAGCCTTACCCTAAGCTTAGGGGAGCCCTAGCCTAAGGCTATCGGAGCCCTAGCCTAAGGCTAGGGGAGCCCTAGCCTTAGCCTAAGCCTAGGGGTGCCCTTGCCTAAGGCTACGGGAGCCCTAGACTTAGCCTAAGCTTAAAGGTGCCCTAGCCTAAGGCTAGAGGATCCCTAGCCTTGGCCTAAGCCTACGGGTGCCGTGACGTAAGGCTAGGGGAGCCAGAGCTTAAGGCTCAGAGGCCCTAGCCTTAGCCTAAGCCTAGGGGAGCCATAGCCTAAGGCTAGGAGAGCCCTAGCCTTAGCCTAAGCCTAAAAGTGCCCTAGCCCAAGGCTAGGGGAGCGCTACCCTTAGCCTAAGCCTAGGTGTGCCCTAACCTAAGGCTAGGGGAGCCCTAGCCTAAGGCTAGGGGAGCCCTAGCATTAGCCTAAGCCTAGGGGTGCCCTAACCTAAGGCTAGGGATCCCTAGCCTTACCCTAAGCCTAGGGGAGCCCTAGCCTAAGGCTAGCGGAGCCCTATCCTAAGGCTAGGGGAGCCCTAGCCTTAGCCTAAGCCTAGGGGTGCCCTTGCCTAAGGCTAGGGGAGCCCTAGACTTAGCCTAAGCTTAAAGGTGCCCTAGCATAAGGCTAGAGGATCCCTAGCCTTGGCCTAAGCCTACGGGTGCCCTAACGTAAGGCTAGGGGAGCCAGAGCCTAAGGCTCAGAGGCCCTAGCCTTAGCCTAAGCCTAGGGGAGCCCTAGCCTAAGGCTAGGGGAGCCCTAGCCTTAGCCTAAGACTAGGGGTGCCCTAGCCTAAGGCTAGGGGAGCGCTATCCCAAGGCTAGGGTAGCTCTAGCCTAAGGCTAGGGGAGCCCTAGCCTTAGCCTAAGCCTTGGGGTGCCCTAACCTAAGGCTAGGGGAGCCCTAGCCTAAGGTTAGGGGAACATTAGCCTAAGACTAGGGAAGCCCTTGCCTTAGCCTAAGCCTAGGGGTGCCCTAGCCTAAGGCTAGGGGAGCCCTAGCCCAAGGCTTGGGTAGCTCTAGCCTAAGGCTAGGGGATCCATAGCCTAAGGCTAAGGGAACCCTAGCCTTAGCCTAAGCCTAGGGGTGCCCTAGCCTAAGCCTAGGGTAGCCCTAGCCTAAGGCTAGGGGAGCACTAGCCTAAGGCTAGGGGAGCCCTAGCCTTAGCCTAAGCCTAGGGGTGCCCTAGCCTAAGGCTAGGGGAGCCCTAGCCTAAGTCTCAGGGAGCCCTAGCCTTAGCCTATCCTAGGGGAGCCCTAGCCTAAGGCTAGGGGAGCCCTAGCCTTAACCTAAGCCTAGGGGTGCCATAGCCTAAGGATAGGGGAGCCCTAACCTAAGGTTAGGGGTACCCTAGCCTTAGCCTAAGCCTAGGGGTGCCCTAGCCTAAGGCTAGGGGAGCCCTAGCCTAAGGCTAGGGGAGCCCTAGCCTAAGGCTAGAGGAGCCTTAGCCTAAGGCTAGGGGAGCCCTAGCCTTAGCCTAAGCCTAGGGGTGCCCTAACCTAAGGCTAGAAAATCCCCAGCCTAAGGCTAGGTGAGCCCTAGCCTAAAGCTAGGGGAGCCCTAGCCTTAGCCTAAGCCTAGGGGTGCCCTAGCCTAAGGCTAGGGGAGCCCTAGCCTAAGGCTAGGGGAGCCCTAGCCTTAGCCTAAGCCTAGGGG
Organism: Tenrec ecaudatus; assembly: GCF_050624435.1. Classification (NCBI taxonomy): domain Eukaryota; kingdom Metazoa; phylum Chordata; class Mammalia; order Afrosoricida; family Tenrecidae; genus Tenrec; species Tenrec ecaudatus. Next base: position 103,439 of record NW_027459664.1, read on the forward strand.
TGCCCTAGCCTAAGGCTAGAGGAGCCCTAGCATTAGCCTAAGCCTAGGGGTGCCCTAGCCTAAGGCTAGGGGAGCACTAGCCTAAGGCTAGGGTAGCCCTATCCTAAGGCTAGGGGAGACCTAGCCTTATCCTAAGCCCAGGGGTGCCCTAGCCTAATGCTAGGGGAGCCCTAGCCCAAGGCTAGGGGAGCCCTAGCCTAAAGCTAGGGGAGCCCTAGCCATAGCCTAAGCCTAGCGGTTCCTAGCCTAAGGCTAGGGGAGCACTAGCCTAAGGTTAGGGGAGGCCTAGCCATAGCCTAAGCCTAGGGGTGCCCTAGCCTAAGGTTATGGGAACACTAGCCAAAGGCTAGGGGAGCCATAGCCTAAGGTTCGGGGAGCCCTAGCCTAAGGCTCGGGGAGCCCTAGTCTAAGCCTAGGGGTGCCCTTACCTAACACTAGGGGAGCGCTAGCCTATGCCTTGGAGTGCCCTAGCCTAAGGCTAGGGGAGCCCTAGATTAAGACTAGGGGTGCCCTAGCCTAAGGCTAGGGGAGCACTAGCCTTAGCCTAAGCTTAGGGGTGCCCTTGCCTAAGGCTAGGGGAGCCCTAGACTTAGCCTAAGCTTAAAGGTGCCCTAGCATAAGGCTAGAGGATCCCTAGCCTTGGCCTAAGCCTATGGGTGCCCTAACGTAAGGCTAGGGGAGCCAGAGCCTAAGGCTCAGAGGCCCTAGCCTTAGCCTAAGCCTAGGGGAGCCCTAGCCTAAGGCTAGGAGAGCCCTAGCCTTAGCCCAAGCCTAGGGGTGCCCTAGCCTAAGGCTAGGGGAGCGCTAGCCCAAGGCTAGGGTAGCCCTAGCCTAAGGCTAGGGGAGCCCTAACCTAAGGCTAGGGGAGCCTTAGCCTTAGCCTAAGCCTAGGGGTGCCCTAGCCTAAGGCTAGGGGAGCCCTAGCCTTAGCCTAAGCCTAGGGGTGCCCTAGCCTAAGGCTAGGGGAGCCCTAGCCTAAGTCTCAGGGAGCCCTATTCTTAGCCTAAGCCTAAGGGAGCCCTAGCCTAAGGGTAGGGGAGCCCTAGCCTTAGCCTAAGCCTAGGGGTTCCATAGCCTAAGGCTAGGGGAGCCCTAACCTAAGGCTAGGGGTGCCCTAGCCTTACCCTAAGCCTAGGGGTGCCCTAGCCTAAGGCTTGGGGATCGCTAGCTGTAGCCTAAACCTAGGGGTGCCCTAACCTAAGTCTAGAAAAGCCCTAGCCTAAGGCTAGGGGAGCCCTAGCCTTAGCCTAAGACTAGGGGTGCCCTAGCCTAAGGCTAGGGGAGCCCTAGCCTAAGTCTCAGGGAGCCCTAGCCTTAGCCTATCCTAGGGGAGCCGTAGCCTAAGGCTAGGGGAGCCCTAGCCTTAACCTAAGCCTAGGGGTGCCATAGCCTAAGGATAGGGGAGCCCTAACCTAAGGTTAGGGGTACCCTAGCCTTAGCCTAAGCCTAGGGGTGCCCTAGCCTAAGGCTAGGGGAGCCCTAGCCTAAGGCTAGAGGAGCCTTAGCCTAAGGCTAGGGGAGCCCTAGCCTTAGCCTAAGCCTAGGGGTGCCCTAACCTAAGGCTAGAAAATCCCTAGCCTAAGGCTAGGGGGGACCTAGCCTAAAGCTAGGGGAGCCCTAGCCTTAGCCTAAGCCTAGGTGTGCCCTAGCCTAAGGCTAGGGGAGCCCTAGCCTAAGGCTAGGGGAGCCCTAGCCTTAGCCTAAGCCTAGGGGTGCCCTAGCCTAAGGCTAGAGGAGCCCTAGCCTTAGCCTAAGCCTAGGGGTGCCCTAGCCTAAGGCTAGGGGAGCACAAGCCTAAGGCTAGGGTAGCCCTATCCTAAGGCTAGGGGAGACCTAGCCTTATCCTAAGCCCAGGGGTGCCCTAGCCTAATGCTAGGGGAGCCCTAGCCCAAGGCTAGGGGAGCCCTAGCCTAAAGCTAGGGGAGCCCTAGCCATAGCCTAAGCCTAGCGGTTCCTAGCCTAAGGCTAGGGGAGCACTAGCCTAAGGTTAGGGGAGGCCTAGCCATAGCCTAAGCCTAGGGGTGCCCTAGCCTAAGGTTAGGGGAACACTAGCCAAAGGCTAGGGGAGCCATAGCCTAAGGTTCGGGGAGCCCTAGCCTAAGGCTCGGGGAGCCCTAGTCTAAGCCTAGGGGTGCCCTTACCTAACACTAGGGGAGCGCTAGCCTATGCCTTGGAGTGCCCTAGCCTAAGGCTAGGGGAGCCCTAGATTAAGACTAGGGGTGCCCTAGCCTAAGGCTAGGGGAGCACTAGCTTAGCCTAAGCTTAGGGGTGCCCTTGCCTAAGGCTAGGGGAGCCCTAGACTTAGCCTAAGCTTAAAGGTGCCCTAGCATAAGGCTAGAGGATCCCTAGCCTTGGCCTAAGCCTACGGGTGCCCTAAAGTAAGGCTAGGGGAGCCAGAGCCTAAGGCTCAGAGGCCCTAGCCTTAGCCTAAGCCTAGGGGAGCCCAAGCCTAAGGCTAGGAGAGCCCTAGCCTTAGCCTAAGCCTAGGGGTGCCCTAGCCTAAGGCTAGGGGAGCGCTAGCCCAAGGCTAGGGTAGCCCTAGCCTAAGGCTAGGGGAGCCCTAACCTAAGGCTAGGGGATCCTTAACCTTAGCCTAAGCCTAGGGGTGCCCTAGCCTAAGGCTAGGGGAGCCCTAGCCTTAGCCTAAGCCTAGGGGTGCCCTAGCCTAAGGCTAGGGGAGCCCTAGCCTAAGTCTCAGGGAGCCCTAGCCTTAGCCTAAGCCTAAGGGAGCCCTAGCCTAAGGGTAGGGGAGCCCTAGCCTTAGCCTAAGCCTTGGGGTTCCATAGCCTAAGGCTAGGGGAGCCCTAACCTAAGGCTAGGGGTGCCCTAGCCTTACCCTAAGCCTAGGGGTGCCCTAGCCTAAGGCTTGGGGATCGCTAGCTGTAGCCTAAACCTAGGGGTGCCCTAACCTAAGTCTAGAAAAGCCCTAGCCTAAGGCTAGGGGAGCCCTAGCCTAAGGCTAGGGGAGCCCTAGCCTTAGCCTAAGCCTAGGGGTGCCCTAGCCTAAGGCTAGGGGAGCCCTAGCCTAAGGCTCGGGGAGCCTAGCCTAAGCTTAGGGGTGCCCTTACCTAACACTAGGGGAGCGCTAGCCTAAGCCTTGGAGTGCCCTAGCCTACGGCTAGGGGAGCCCTAGATTAAGGCTAGGGTTGCCCTAGCCTAAGGCTAGGGGAGCCCTAGCCTTAGCCTAAACCTTGGTGTGCCCTAGCCTAAGGCTAGGGGAGCCCTAGCCTTATCCTAAGCCTATGGGTGCGCTAGCCTAAGGCTAGGGGAGCCCTAGCCTAATGCTAGGGGAGCCCTAGCCTAAGGCTAGGGGAGCCCTAGCCTAAGGCTAGGTGTGCCCTAGCCTAAGGTTAGGGGAGCCAGAGCATAAGGCTAGGGGTGCCCTAGCCTAAGGCTAGGGGAGTCCTAGACTTAGCCTAAGCCTACGGGTGCCCTAGCCTAAGGATAGGGGTGCTCTAGCCTAAGGCTAGGGGAGCCCTAGCCTTAGCCTAAGCCTAAAAGTGCTCTAGCCCAAGGCTAGGGGAGCGCTACCCTTAGCCTAAGCCTAGGGGTGCCCTAACCTAAGGCTAGGGGAGCCCTAGCCTAAGGCTAGGGGAGCCCTAGCCTTAGCCTAAGCCTAGGGGTGCCCTAACCTAAGGCTAGGGGAGCCCTAACCTAAGGCTAGGGATCCCTAGCCTTACCCTAAGCCTAGGGGAGCCCTAGCCTAAGGCTATCGGAGCCCTAGCCTAAGGCTAGGGGAGCCCTAGCCTTAGCCTAAGCCTAGGGGTGCCCTTGCCTAAGGCTACGGGAGCCCTAGACTTAGCCTAAGCTTAAAGGTGCCCTAGCATAAGGCTAGAGGATCCCTAGCCTTGGCCTAAGCCTACGGGTGCCGTGACATAAGGCTAGGGGTGCCAGAGCTTAAGGCTCAGAGGCCCTAGCCTTAGCCTAAGCCTAGGGGAGCCCTAGCCTAAGGCTAGGGGAGCGCTAGCCCAAGGCTAGGGTAGCCCTAGCCTAAGGCTAGGGGAGCCCTAACCTAAGGCTAGGGGAGCCTTAGCCTTAGCCTAAGCCTAGGGGTGGCATAGCCTAAGGCTAGGGGAGGCCTAGCCTAAGTCTCAGGGAGCCCTAGCCTTAGCCTAAGCTTAGGGGAGCCCTAGCCTAAGTCTCAGGGAGCCCTAGCCTTAGCCTAAGCCTAGAGGAGCCCTAGCCTAAGGGTAGGGGAGCCCTAGCCTTAGCCTAAGCCTTGGGGTTCCATAGCCTAAGGCTAGGGGAGCCCTAACCTAAGGCTAGGGGTGCCCTAGCCTTAGCCTAAGCCTAGGGGTACCATAGCCTAAGGCTTGGGGATCGCTAGCTGTAGCCTAAACCTAGGGGTGCCCTAACCTAAGTCTAGAAAAGTCTAGCCTAAGGCTAGGGGAGCCCTAGCCTTAGCCTAAGCCTAGGGGTGCCCTAGCCTAAGGCTAGGGGAGCCCTTACCTAACACTAGGGGAGCGCTAGCCTAAGCCTTGGAGTGCCCTAGCCTAAGGCTAGGGGAGCCCTAGATTAAGGCTAGGGGTGCCCTAGCCTAAGGCTAGGGGAGCCCTAGCCTAAGGCTAGGGGAGCCCTAGCCTAAGGCTAGGGGAGCCCTAGCCTTAGCCTAAACCTTGGTGTGCCCTAGCCTAAGGCTAGGGGAGCCCTAGCCTTATCCTAATACTAGGGGTGCGCTAGCCTAAGGCTAGGGGAGCCCTAGCCTAAGGCTAGGGGAGCCCTAGCCTAAGGCTAGGGGAGTCCTAGACTTAGCCTAAGCCTACGGGTGCCCTAGCCTAAGGCTACGGGAGCCCTAACCTAAGGCTAGGGAAGCCCTAGCCTTAGCCTAAGCCTAGGGGTGCCCTAGCCTAAGGCTAGGGTAGCCCTAGCCGTAGCCTAAGCCTAAAAGTGCCCTAGCCTAAGGCTAGGGGAGCGCTAGCCTTAGCCTAAGCCTAGGGGAGCCCTTGCCTAAGGCTAGGGGAGCCCTTGACTTAGCCTAAGCTTAAAGGTGCCCTAGCATAAGGCTAGAGGATCCCTAGCCTTGGCCTAAGCCTACGGGTGCCCTAACGTAAGGCTAGGGGAGCCAGAGCCTAAGGCTCAGAGGCCCTAGCCTTAGCCTAAGCCTAGGGGAGCCCTAGCCTAAGGCTAGGGGAGCCCTAGCCTTAGCCTAAGACTAGGGGTGCCCTAGCCTAAGGCTAGGGGAGCGTTAGTCCAAGGCTAGGGTAGCCCTAGCCTAAGGCTAGGGGAGCCCTAACCTAAGGCTAGGGGACCCCTAGCCTTAGCCTAAGCCTAGGGGTGCCCTAGCCTAAGGCTAGGGGAGCTCTAGCCTTAGCCTAAGGCTAGGGGAGCCCAAGCCTAAGGGTAGGGGAGCACTAGCCTTAGCTTAAGCCTTGGGGTTCCATAGCCTAAGGCTAGGGGAGCCCTAACCTAAGGCTAGGGGTGCCCTAGCCTTAGCCTAAGCCTAGGGGTGCCCTAGCCTAAGGCTTGGGGATCGCTAGCTTTAGCCTAAACCAAGGGGTGCCCTAACCTAAGTCTAGAAAAGCCCTAGCCTAAGGCTAGGGGAGCCCTAGCCTAAGGCTAGGGGAGCCCTAGCCTTAGCCTAAGCCTAGGGGAGCACTAGCTTAAGGCTAGGGGAGCCCTAACCTTAGTCTAAGCCTAGGGGTGCCCTAGCCTAAGGTTAGGGGTACACTAGCCTAAGGCTAGGGCATCCATAGCCTAAGGTTCGGGGAGCCCTAGTAAGGCTCGGGGAGCCCTAGCCTTAGCCTAAGCCTAGGGGTGCCCTTGCCTAAGGCTAGGGGAGCCCTAACCTAAGGCTAGGGTAGCCGTAGCCCTAGCCTAAGCATAGGGGTGCCCTAGCCTAAGGCTAGGGGAGCACTAGCCTAAGGCTAGGGGACCCCTAGCCTTAGCCTAAGACTAGGGGTCCCCTAACCTACGACTAGGGGAGCCCTAGCCCAAGGCTAGGGGAGCTCTAGTCTAAGGCTAGGGGAGACTTGCCTAAGGCTAGGGGAGGCCTAGCCTTAGCCTAAGCCTAGGGGTGCCCTAGCCTCCGGCTAGGGGAGCCCTAGCCCAAGGCTAGGGGAGCCCTAGCCTTAGCCTAAGCCTAGGGGTGCCCTTACCTAACGCTAGGGGAGCGCTAGCCTAAGCCTTGGAGTGCCCTAGCCTAAGGCTAGGGGAGCCCTAGATTAAGGCTAGGGGTGCCATAGCCTAAGGCTAGGGGAGCACTAGCCTAAGGCTAGGGGAGCCCTAGCCTTAGCCTAAGCCTAGGGGAGCCCTAGTCTAAGGCTAGGGGAGCCCTAGCCTAAGACTAGGGGAGCCCTAGCCTTAGCCTAAGCCTAAAGGTGCCCTAGCCTAAGCCTTGGGGATCCCTAGCTTTGGCCTAAGCCTAGGGGTGCCCTAACGTAAGGCTAGGGGAGCCCTAGCCTAAGGTTAGGGGAGACCTAGCCTTAGCCTAAGCCTTGGGGTGCCCTAATCTAAGGCTAGGGGAGCCCTAGCCTAAGGTTGGGGGAGCATTAGCCTAAGACTAGGGGAGCCCTAGCATAAGGCTTGGTGAGCCCTAGCCTAAGGATTGGTGAGCCCTAACCTAAGGCTAGGGGAGCCCTAGCCTAAGGCTAGGGGAACCCTAGCCTTAGCCTAAGCCTAGGGGTGCGCTAGCCTAAGGCTAGGGGAGCCCTAGCCCAAAGCTAGGGTAGCTCTAGCTAAGGCTAGGGGAGCCATAGACTAAGGCTAGGGGAACGCTAGCCTTAGCCTAAGCCTAGGGGTGCCCTAGCCTAAGCCTAGGGGTACCCTAGCCTAAGGCTAGGGGAGCACTAGCCTAAGGCTAGGGGAGCCCTAGCCTTAGCCTATACCTAGGGGTGCCCTAGCCTAAGGCTAGGGGAGCCCTAGCCTAAGTCTCATGGAGCCCTAGCCTTAGCCTAACCTAGGGGAGCCCTGCCTAAGGCTAGGGGAGCCCTAGCCTTATCCTAAGCCTAGGGGTGCCATAGCCTAAGGCTAGGGGAGCCCTAACCTAAGGCTAGGGCTTCCCTAGCCTTAGCCTAAGCCTAGGGGTGCCCGAAACTCAGGCTAGGGGAGCCCTAGCCTTAGCCTAAGCCTAAAAATGCCCTAACCTAAGACTAGGGGAGCCCTAGCCTAAGGCTACGGGAGCCCTAGCCTTAGACTAAGCCTACGGGTGCCCGAACGTAAGGCTATGGAGCCCTAGCCTAAGGCTAGGGGAGCCCTAGCCTTAGCCTAAGGCTAGGGGAGCCCTAGCCTAAGGCTAGGGGAGCCCTACCCTTAGCCTAAGCCTAGGTGGGCCCTAGCCTAAGGGTAGGGGAGCGCTAACCTAAGGCTAGGGAGCCCTAGCCTTAGCCTAAGCCTAGGGGAGCCCTAGCCTTAGCCTAAGCCTAAAGGTGCCCTAGCCTAAGGCTAGGGGATCCCTCGCATTGGCCTAAGCCTAGGGGTGCCCTAGCCTAAGGCTAGGGGAGCCCTAACCTAAGGCTAGGGAGCCCTAGCCTTAGCCTAAGCTTAGGGGAGCGCTAGCCTTAGCCTAAGCCTCTGGGTGCCCTAACCTAACGCTAGGGGAGCCCTAGCCTTAGCCTAAGCCTAGGGGTGCCCTAACATAAGGCTATGGAGCCCTAGCCTAAGACTAGGGGAGCCCTAGCCTTAGCCTAAGCCTACGGGTGCCCTAACCTAAGGCTAGGGGAGCCCTAGCCAAAGTCTAGGGTTTCCCTAGCCTAAGGCTAGGGGAGCCATTGCCTTAACCTAAGCCTTGGGGTGCCCTAGCCTAAGGCTAGGTGAGCCCTAGCCTAAGGCTAGGGAAGCCCTAGCCTTAGTCTAAGCCTAGAGGTACCCTAGCCCAAGGCTAGGGGAGCCCTAGCCCAAGGCTAGGGGAGCCCTAGCCCAAGGCTAGGGGAGCCCTAGCCTTAACCTAAGCTTAGGGTTGCCCTAGCCTAAGGCTAGGGGAGCCCTAGCCTTAGCCTAAGCCTAGGGGTGCCCTAACCTAAGGTTAGGGGAACACTAGCCTAAGGCTAGGGGAGCCATAGCCTAAGGCTCGGGGAGCCCTAGCCTAAGCCTAGGGGTGCCCTTACCTAACGCTAGGGGAGCGCTAGCCTAAGCCTAGGAGTGCCCTAACCTAAGGCTAGGGGAGCCCTAGCTTAAGGCTAGGGGTGCCCTAGCCTAAGGCTAGGGGAGCACTAGCCTAAGGCTAGGGGAGCACTAGCCTTAGGCTAGGGGAGCCATAGTTAAGGCTAGGGGAGCCCTCTCCTTAGCCTAAACCTAGGGGTGCCCTAGCCTAAAGCTAGGGAATCCCTAGCCTAAGGTTAGGGGAGCCCTAGCATAAGGCTAGGGGAGCCCTAACCTAAGGCTAGGAGAGCCCTAGTCTTAGCCTAAGCCTAGGGGTTCCCTAGCCTAAGGCTAGGTGTGCCCTAGCCTAAGGCTAGGGGAGCCCTAGCCTTAGCCTAATCCTAGGGGTGCCCTAGCCTAAGGCTAGGGCAGCCCTAGCCTTAGCCTTAGCCTAAGCCTAAAAGTGCCCTAGCCTAAGCCTAGGGGTGCCCTAGCCTAAAGCTAGGGGAGCCCTAACCTAAGGCTAGGGAGCCCTAGCCTTAGCCTAAGCCTAGGGTAACCATAGCCTAAGGTTCGGGTAGCCCTAGCCTAAGGCTCGGGGAGCCCTAGCCTTAGCCTAAGCCTAGGGGAGCCCTAGCCTAAGGCTAGGGGAGCCCTAGCCTTAGCCTAAGCCTAGGGGTGCCCTAGCCTAAGGCTAGGGGAGCCCTAGCCTTAGCCTAAGCCTAAAAGTGCCCTAGCCTAAGGCTAGGGGAGCGCTAGCCTTAGCCTATGCCTAGGGGTGCCCTAACCTAAGGCTAGGGGAGCCCTAGCCTAAGGCTAGGGGAGCCCTAGCCTTAGCCTAAACCTAGGGGTGCCCTAGCCTAAGGCTAGGGGAGCCCTAACCTAAGGCTAGGGAGCCCTAGCCTTAGCCAAAGGCTAGGGGAGCCATAGCCTAAGGGTAGGGGAGCCCTAGCCTAAGGCTAGGGGAACCTAGCCTTAGCCTAAGCCTAACAGTGCCCTAGCCTAAGGCTAGGGGAGCGCTAGCCTTAGGCTAAGTAAAGGGGTTCCCTAACCTAAGGCTAGAAAATCCCTAGCCTAAGGCTACGGCAGCTCTAACCTAAGTCTAGGGGAGCACTAGCCTTAGCCTAAGCCTAGGGGTGCCCGAAACTCAGGCTAGGGGAGCCCTAGCCTTAGCCTAAGCCTAGGGGTGCCCTAGCCTAAGGCTAGGGGTGCCCTAGCTTTAGCCAAAGCCTTGGGGTGCCCGAGCCTAAGGCTAGGGGAGCCCTAGCCTAAGGCTACGGGAGCCCTAGCCTTAGACTAAGCCTAGGGGTGCCCGAACGTAAGGCTATGGAGCCCGAGCCTCAGGCTAGGGGAGCCCTAGCCTTAGCCTAAGCCTAGGGGTGCCCTAACCTAAGCGTAGAGGAGCCCTAGCCTAAGGCTAGGGGAACCTAGCCTTAGCCTAAGCCTAGGGGTGCCCTCGCCTAAGGCTAGGGGAGCCCTAGCCCAAGGCTAGGGGAGCCCTATCCTAAGGCTAGGTGAGCCCTTGCCTAAGGTTAGGGAGCCCCAGCCTTAGCCTAAGCCTAGGGATGCCCTAGCCTAAGGCTAGTGGTGCACTAGCCTAAGTCTATGGGAGCCCTAGCCTTTGCCTAAGCCTAGGGGTGCCACAGCCTAAGTTTAGGGGAACACTAGCCTAAGGCTAGGGGAGCCATAGCCTAAGGTTCGGGGAGCCGTAGCCTAAGGCTCGTGGAGCCCTAGCCTAAGCCTAGGGGTGCCCTTACCTAAGGCTAGGGGAGCGCTAGCCTAAGCCTAGGAGTACCCTAGCCAAAGACTAGGGGTGCCCTAGCTTAAGGCTAGGGGTACCCTAGCTGAAGGCTAGGGGAGCACTAGCCTAAGGCTAGGGGGCCCTAGCCTTAGCCTAAGCCTAGGGGTGCCCTAGCCTAAGGCTAGGGGAGCCCTAGCTTTAGCCTAAGCCTAGGGGTGCCCTAGCCTAAGGCTAGGGGAGCCCTAGCCTAAGGCTAGGGGAGCTTACCCTTAGCCTAAGCCTAGGTGGACCCTAGCCTAAGGGTAGGGGAGCCCTAACCTAAGGCTAGGGAGCCCTAGCCTTAGCCTAAGCCTAGGGGAGCCCTAGCCTTAGCCTAAGCCTAAAGGTGCCCTAGACTAAGGCTAGGGGATCCCTAGCATTGGCCTAAGCCTAGGGGTGCCCTAACGTAAGTCTAGTGGAGCCCTACCCTAAGGCTAGGGGAGCCCTAGCCTTAGCCTAAGCCTAGGGGTGTCCTAGCCTAAGGCTAGGGGAGCCCTAGCCTAATTCTAGGGGAGCCATAGCCTAAGGCTAAGGGAACCCTAGCCTTAGCCTAAGCCTAGGGTTGCCCTACCCTAAGGCTAGGGGAGCCCTGGACTAAGCCTAGGGCTTCCCTGGCCTAAGGCTAGGGGAGCCCTAGCGTGACGCTAGGGGAGCCCTAGCTTAAGTCTAGAGAAGTCCTAACCTAAACCTATGGGTGCCCTTGCCTAAGGCTAGGGGAGCCCTAGCCTAAGGTTAGGGTAGCCCTAGCCTAAGCCAAGGGGTGCCCTAGCCTAAGGTTAGGAGAGCCTTAAACTAAGGCTAGGGGAGCCCTAGCCTTAGCCTAAGCCTAGGGGTGCCCTAGCCTAAGGCTAGGGGAGCCCTAGTCTAAGGCTAGAGGAGCCCTGGCCTAAGCCTAGTGGTGCCCTGGTCTAAGGCTAGGGGAGCCCTAGGGTAACGCTGGGGGAGCCCTTGCCTAAGTCTAGGGGAGCCCTAGCCTAAGGCTAGGTGTACCCCACCCCACGGCTAGGGGAGCACGAACCTAAGGCTAGGGGAGCCTTGGCCTAAGCCTAGGGGTGCTCTGGCCTAAGGCTAGGGGAGCCCTAGCGTAACGCAGGAGCCCTAGCCTAAGGCTAGTGGAGCCCTAGCCTAAGGCTAGGTGTGCCCGAGCCCAAGGCTAGGGGAGCACGAGCCTAAGGCTAGTGGAGCCCGAGTCCTTGGCTAGGGGAACCCTTGCCTAAGCCTAGGGGTGACCTAGCCTAAGGATATGGGAGCCATAGCCTTAGCCTAAGCCTAGGGGTTCCCTAGCATAAGCCTAGGGGTGCCCTAGCCTAAGCCTAGGGGTGCCCTAGCATAAGGCTAGGGGAGCCTTAGCGTACGGCTAGGGGAGCACGAGCATAAGGGTAGGGGAGCACTAGCCTTAGCCTTATCCTTGGGGTTCCATAGCCTAAGGCTAGGGGAGCCCTAACCTAAGGCTAGGGGTGCCCTAGCCTTAGCCTAAGCCTAGGGGTGCCCTAGCATAAGGCTTGGGGATCGCTAGCTTTAGCCTAAACCAAGGGGTGCCCTAAACTAAGTCTAGAAAAGCCCTAGCCTAAGGCTAGCGGAGCCCTAGCCTAAGGCTAGGAGAGCCCTAGCCTAAGGCTAGGGGAGCCCTAGCCTTAGCCTAAGCCTAGGGGAGCACTAGCCTAAGGCTAGGGGAGCCCTAACCTTAGTCTAAGCCTAGGGGTGCCCTAGCCTAAGATTAGGGGTACACTAGCCTAAGGCTAGGGCAGCCATAGCCTAAGGTTCGGGGAGCCCTAGTAAGGCTCGGGGAGCCCTAGCCTTAGCCTAAGCCTAGGGGTGCCCTTGCCTAAGGCTAGGGGAGCCCTAACCTAAGGCTAGGGTAGCCCTAGCCCTAGCCTTAGCCTAGGGGTGCCCTAGCCTAAGGCTAGGGGAGCCTTAGCCTAAGTCTCAGGGAGCCCTAGCCTTAGCCTAAGCATATGGGTGCCCTAGCCTAAGGCTAGGGGAGCACTAGCCTAAGGCTAGGGGACCCCTTGCCTTAGCCGAAGACTAGGGGTCCCCTAACCTACGAATAGGGGAGCCCTAGCCCAAGGCTAGGGGAGCTCTAGTCTAAGGCTAGGGGAGACTTGCCTAAGGCTAGGGGACCCCTAGCCTTAGCCTAAGCCTAGGGGTGCCCTAGCCTCCGGCTAGGGGAGCCCTAGCCCAGGCTAGGGGAGCCCTAGCCTTAGCCTAAGCCTAGGGGTGCCCTTACCTAACGCTAGGGGAGCGCTAGCCTAAGCCTTGGAGTGCCCTAGCCTAAGGCTAGGGGAGCCCTAGATTAAGGCTAGGGGTGCCATAGCCTAAGGCTAGGGGAGCTCTAGCCTAAGGCTAGGGGAGCCCTAGCCTTAGCCTAAGCCTAGGGGAGCCCTAGTCTAAGGCTAGGGGAGCCCTAGCCTAAGACTAAGGGAGCCCTAGCCTTAGCCTAAGCCTAAAGGTGCCCTAGCCTAAGCCTTGGGGATCCCTAGCTTTGGCCTAAGCCTAGGGGTGCCCTAACGTAAGGCTAGGGGAGCCCTAGCCTAAGGTTAGGGGAGACCTAGCCTTAGCCTAAGACTTGGGGTGCCCTAATCTAAGGCTAGGGGAGCCCTATCCTAAGGTTGGGGGAGCATTAGCCTAAGACTAGGGGAGCCCTAGCATAAGGCTAGGTGAGCCCTAGCCTAAGGCTTGGTGAGCCCTAGCCTAAGGCTAGGGGAACCCTAGCCTTAGCCTAAACCTAGGGGTGCGCTAGCCTAAGGCTAGGGGAGCCCTAGCCCAAAGCTAGGGTAGCTCTAGCTAAGGCTAGGGGAGCCATAGCCTAAGGCTAGGGGAACCCTAGCCTTAGCCTAAGCCTAGGGGTGCCCTAGCCTAAGCCTAGGGGTACCCAAGCCTAAGGCTAGGGAGCACTAGCCTAAGGCTAGGGGAGCCCTAGCCTTAGCCTAAGCCTAGGGGTGCCCTAGCCTAAGGCTAGGGGAGCCCTAGCCTAAGTCTCATGGAGCCCTAGCCTTAGCCTAACCTAGGGGAGGCCTGCCTAAGGCTAGGGGAGCCCTAGCCTTATCCTAAGCCTAGGCGTGCCATAGCCTAAGGCTAGGGGAGCCCTAACCTAAGGCTAGGGCTGCCCTAGCGTTAGCCTAAGCCTAGGGGTGCCCTAGCCTAAGGTTAGGGGAGCACTATCCTAAGGCTAGGGGAGCCTTAGCCTAAGACTAAGGGAGCCCTAGCCTTAGCCTAAGCCTAGGGGTGCCCTAACCTAAGGCTAGAAAAGCCCTAGCCTAAGGCTAGGGGAGCCTTAGCCTAAGGCTAGGGGAGCCCTAGCCTTAGCCTAAGCCTAGGGGTGCCCTAGCCTAAGGCTTGAGGAGCCCTAGCATTAGCCTAAGCCTAGGGGTGCCCTAGCCTAAGGCTAAGTAAAGGGGTTCCCTAACCTAAGGCTAGAAAAGCCCTAGCCTAAGGCTACGGGAGCTCTAACCTAAGGCTAGGGGAGCACTAGCCTTAGCCTAAGCCTAGGGGTGCCCGAAACTCAGGCTAGGGGAGCCCTAGCCTTAGCCTAAGCCTAAAAATGCCCTAACCTAAGGCTAGGGGAGCCCTAGCGTAAGGCTACGGGAGCCCTAGCCTTAGCCTAAGCCTAGGGGTGCCCGAACGTAAGGCTATGGAGCCCTAGCCTAAGGCTAGGGGAGCCCTAGCCTTAGCCTTAGCCTAGGGGTGCCCGAACGTAAGGCTATGGAGCCCTAGCCTAAGGCTAGGGGAGCCCTAGCCTTAGCCTAAGCCTAGGTGGGCCCTAGCCTAAGGGTAGGGGAGCCCTAACCTAAGGCTAGGGAGCCCTAGCCTTAGCCTAAGCCTAGGGGAGCCCTAGCCTTAGCCTAAGCCTCTGGGTGCCCTAACCTAACGCTAGGGGAGCCCTAGCCTTAGCCTAAGCCTAGGGGTGCCCTAACATAAGGCTATGGAGCCCTAGCCTAAGGCTAGGGGAGCCCTAGCCTTAGCCTAAGCCTACGGGTGCCCTAACCTAAGGCTAGGGGAGCCCTAGCCTAAGTCTAGGGTTTCCCTAGCCTAAGGCTAGGGGAGCCATTGCCTTAACCTAAGCCTAGAGGTACCCTAGCCTAAGGCTAGGGGAGCCCTAGCCCAAGGCTAGGGGAGCCCTAGCCTTAGCCTAAGCCTAGGGGTGCCCTAGCCTAAGGTTAGGGGAACACTAGCCTAAGGCTAGGGGAGCCATAGCCTAAGGCTCGGGGAGCCCTAGCCTAAGCCTAGGGGTTCCCTTACCTAACGCTAGGGGAGCGCTAGCCTAAGCCTAGGAGTGCCCTAGCCTAAGGCTAGGGGAGCCCTAGCTTAAGGCTAGGGGTGCCCTAGCCTAAGGCTAGGGGAGCACTAGCCTAAGGCTAGGGGAGCACTAGCCTTAGGCTAGGGGAGCCCTAGTTAAGGCTAGGGGAGCCCTCTCCTTAGCCTAAACCTAGGTGTGCCCTAGCCTAAGGCTACGGGAGCCCTAGCCTTAGCCTAAGCCTAGGGGTGCCCTAGCCTAAGGCTAGGGGAGCCCTAACCTTAGCCTTAGCCTAAGCCTAAAAGTGCCCTAGCCTAAGCCTAGGGGTGCCCTAGCCTAAAGCTAGGGGAGCCCTAACCTAAGGCTAGGGAGCCCTAGCCTTAGCCTAAGCCTAGGGTAACCAAAGCCTAAGGTTCGGGTAGCTCTAGCCTACGGCTCGGGGAGCCCTAGCCTTAGCCTAAGCCTAGGGGAGCCCTAGCCTAAGGCTAGGGGAGCACTAGCCTTAGCCTAAGCCTAGGGGTGCCCTAGCCTAAGGCTAGGGGAGCCCTAGCCTAAGGCTAGGGGAGCCCTAGCCTTAGCCTAATCCTAGGGGTGCCCTAGCCTAAGGCTAGGGGAGCCCTTGCCTTAGCCTAAGGCTAGGGGAGCCCTAGCCTTAGCCTAAGCCTAAAAGTGCCCTAGCCTAAGGCTAGGGGAGCGCTAGCCTTAGCCTAAGCCTAGGGGTGCCCTAACCTAAGGCTAGGGGAGCCCTAGCCTAAGGCTAGGGGAGCCCTAGCCTTAGCCTAAACCTAGGGGTGCCCTAGCCTAAGGCTAGGGGAGCCCTAACCTAAGGCTAGGGGAGCACTAGCCTTAGCCTAAGCCTAGGGGTGCCCGAAACTCAGGCTAGGGGAGCCCTAGCCTTAGCCTAAGCCTAAAAATGCCCTAGCCTAAGGCTAGGGGAGCGCTAGCCTTAGCCTAAGCCTAGGGGTGCCCTAACCTAAGGCTAGGGGAGCCCTAGCCTATGGCTACGGGAGCCCTAGCCTTAGCCTAAGCCTAGGGGTGCCCGAACGTAAGGCTATGGAGCCCTAGCCTAAGGCTAGGGGAGCCCTAGCCTTAGCCTAAGCCTAGGGGTGCCCTAACCTAAGGGTAGGGGAGCCCTAGCCTAAGGCTAGGGGAACCTAGCCTTAGCCTAAGCCTAGGGGTGCCCTCGCCTAAGGCTAGGGGAGCCCTAGCCCAAGGCTAGGGGAGGCCTATCCTAAGGCTAGGTGAGCCCTTGCCTAAGGTTAGGGAGCCCCAGCCTTAGCTTAAGCCTAGGGATGCCCTAGCCTAAGGCAAGGGGTGCACTAGCCTAAGGCTAGGGGAGCCCTAGCCTTTGCCTAAGCCTAGGGGTGCCACAGCCTAAGTTTAGGGGAACACTAGCCTAAGGCTAGGGGAGCCATAGCCTAAGGTTCGGGGAGCCGTAGCCTAAGGCTCGTGGAGCCCTAGCCTAAGCCTAGGGGTGCCCTTACCTAAGGCTAGGGGAGCGCTAGCCTAAGCCTAGGAGTGCCCTAGCCAAAGACTAGGGGAGCCCTAGCTTAAGGCTAGGGGTACCCTAGCTGAAGGCTAGGGGAGCACCAGCCTAAGGCTAGGGGAACCCGAGTCTAAGGTTTGGGGGAGCCCTAGCCTAAGCCTAGGGGTGACCTAGCCTAAGGATAGGGGAGCCATAGCCTTAGCCTTAACCTAGGGGTTCCCTAGCATAAGCCTAGGGGTGCCCTAGCCTAAGCCTAGGGGTGCCCTAGCATAAGGCTAGGGGAGCCTTAGCGTACGGCTAGGGGAGCACGAGCCTAAGGCTAGGGGTGCCCGAGCCTACAGCTAGGGGAGCCCAAGCCTAAGGCTAGGGTAGCCGTAGCCTAAGGCTTGGGGAGTCCTAACCTTAGCCTAAGCCTAGGGGTGCCGTAGCCTAAGGTTAGGGGAGCCCTAGCCTTAGCCTAAGCCTAAAATTGCCCTAGACTAAGGCTAGGGGAGCGCTAGCCTTATCCTAAGCCTAAGGGTGCCATAGCCTAAGGCTAGGGGAGCCCTAGCCTTAGCCTAAGCCTAAAATTGCCCTAGACTAAGGCTAGGGGAGCCCTAGCCTTAGCCTAAGCCTAAAATTGCCCTAGACTAAGGCTAGGGGAGCGCTAGCCTTATCCTAAGCCTAGGGGTGCCATAGCCGAAGGCTAGGGGAGCCCTAACCTAAGGCTAGGGCTGCCCTAGCCTTAGCCTAAGCCTAGGGGTGCCCTAGCCTAAGGTTAGGGGAGCCCTAGCCTAAGGTTAGGGGAGCCTTAGCCTAAGACTAGGGGAGCCCTAGCCTTAGCCTAAGCCTAGGGGTGCCCTAACCTAAGGCTAGAAAAGCCCTAGACTAAGGCTAGGGGAGCCTTAGCCTAAGGCTAGGGGAGCCCTAGCCTTAGCCTAAGCCTAGGGGTGCCCTAGCCTAAGGCTTGAGGAGCCCTAGCATTAGCCTAAGCCTAGGGGTGCCCTAGCCTAAGGCTAAGTAAAGGGGTTCCCTAACCTAAGGCTAGAAAACCCTAGCCTAAGGCTACGGGAGCTCTAACCTAAGGCTAGGGGAGCACTAGCCTTAGCCTAAGCCTAGGGGTGCCCGAAACTCAGGCTAGGGGAGCCCTAGCCTTAGCCTAAGCCTAAAAATGCCCTAACCTAAGGCTAGGGGAGCCCTAGCCTAAGGCTACGGGAGCCCTACCCTTAGACTAAGCCTAGGGGTGCCCGAACGTAAGGCTATGGAGCCCTAGCCTAAGGCTAGGGGAGCCCTAGCCTTAGCCTAAGCTTAGGGGTGCCCTAGCCTAAGGCTAGGGGAGCCCTAGCCTAAGGCTAAAGGAGCCCTACCCTTAGCCTAAGCCTAGGTGGGCCCTAGCCTAAGGGTAGGGGAGCCCTAACCTAAGGCTAGGGAGCCCTAGCCTTAGCCTAAGCCTAGGGGAGCCCTAGCCTTAGCCTAAGCCTAAAGGTGACCTAGCCTAAGGCTAGGGGATCCCTCGCATTGGCCTAAGCCTAGGGGTGCCCTAGCCTAAGGCTAGGGGAGCCCTAACCTAAGGCTAGGGAGCCCTAGCCTTAGCCAAAGGCTAGGGGAGCCCTAGCCTAAGGGTAGGGGAGCCCCAGCCTAAGGCTAGGGGAACCTAGCCTTAGCCTAAGCCTAAAAGTGCCCTAGCCTAAGGCTAGGTGAGCGCTAGCCTTAGGCTAAGTAAAGGGGTTCCCTAACCTAAGGCTAGAAAAGCCCTAGCCTAAGGCTACGGGAGCTCTAACCTAAGGCTAGGGGAGCACTAGCCTTAGCCTAAGCCTAGGGGTGCCCGAAACTCAGGCTAGGGGAGCCCTAGCCTTAGCCTAAGCCTAAAAATGCCCTAGCCTAAGGCTAGGGGAGCGCTAGCCTTAGCCTAAGCCTAGGGGTGCCCTAACCTAAGGCTAGGGGAGCCCTAGCCTATGGCTACGGGAGCCCTAGCCTTAGCCTAAGCCTAGGGGTGCCCGAACGTAAGGCTATGGAGCCCTAGCCTAAGGCTAGGGGAGCCCTAGCCTTAGCCTAAGCCTAGGGGTGCCCTAACCTAAGGGTAGGGGAGCCCTAGCCTAAGGCTAGGGGAACCTAGCCTTAGCCTAAGCCTAGGGGTGCCCTCGCCTAAGGCTAGGGGAGCCCTAGCCCAAGGCTAGGGGAGGCCTATCCTAAGGCTAGGTGAGCCCTTGCCTAAGGTTAGGGAGCCCCAGCCTTAGCTTAAGCCTAGGGATGCCCTAGCCTAAGGCAAGGGGTGCACTAGCCTAAGGCTAGGGGAGCCCTAGCCTTTCCCTAAGCCTAGGGGTGCCACAGCCTAAGTTTAGGGGAACACTAACCTAAGGCTAGGGGAGCCATAGCCTAAGGTTCGGGGAGCCGTAGCCTAAGGCTCGTGGAGCCCTAGCCTAAGCCTAGGAGTGCCCTTACCTAAGGCTAGGGGAGCGCTAGCCTAAGCCTAGGAGTGCCCTATCCAAAGACTAGGGGGGCCCTAGCTTAAGGCTAGGGGTACCCTAGCTGAAGGCTAGGGGAGCACCAGCCTAAGGCTAGGGGAACCCGAGTCTAAGGCTTGGGGGAGCCCTAGCCTAAGCCTAGGGGTGACCTAGCCTAAGGATAGGGGAGCCATAGCCTTAGCCTTAACCTAGGGGTTCCCTAGCATAAGCCTAGGGGTGCCCTAGCCTAAGCCTAGGGGTGCCCTAGCATAAGGCTAGGGGAGCCTTAGCGTACGGCTAGGGGAGCACGAGCCTAAGGCTAGGGGTGCCCGAGCCTACAGCTAGGGGAGCCCATGCCTAAGGCTAGGGTAGCCCTAGCCTAAGGCTTGGGGAGTCCTAACCTTAGCCTAAGCCTAGGGGTGCCGTAGCCTAAAGTTAGGGGAGCCCTAGCCTTAGCCTAAGCCTAAAATTGCCCTAGACTAAGGCTAGGGGAGCGCTAGCCTTATCCTAAGCCTAAGGGTGCCATAGCCTAAGGCTAGGGGAGCCCTAGCCTTAGCCTAAGCCTAAAATTGCCCTAGACTAAGGCTAGGGGAGCCCTAGCATTAGCCTAAGCCTAAAATTGCCCTAGACTAAGGCTAGGGGAGCGCTAGCCTTATCCTAAGCCTAGGGGTGCCATAGCCGAAGGCTAGGGGAGCCCTAACCTAAGGCTAAGGCTGCCCTAGCCTTAGCCTAAGCCTAGGGGTGCCCTAGCCTAAGGTTAGGGGAGCCCTAGCCTAAGGTTAGGGGAGCCTTAGCCTAAGACTAGGGGAGCCCTAGCCTTAGCCTAAGCCTAGGGGTGCCCTAACTTAAGGCTAGAAAAGCCCTAGACTAAGGCTAGGGGAGCCTTAGCCTAAGGCTAGGGGAGCCCTAGCCTTAGCCTAAGCCTAGGGGTGCCCTAGCCTAAGGCTTGAGGAGCCCTAGCATTAGCCTAAGCCTAGGGGTGCCCTAGCCTAAGGCTAAGTAAAGGGGTTCCCTAACCTAAGGCTAGAAAACCCTAGGCTAAGGCTACGGGAGCTCTAACCTAAGGCTAGGGGAGCACTAGCCTTAGCCTAAGCCTAGGGGTGCCCGAAACTCAGGCTAGGGAGCCCTAGCCTTAGCCTAAGCCTAAAAATGCCCTAACCTAAGGCTAGGGGAGCCCTAGCCTAAGGCTACGGGAGCCCTACCCTTAGACTAAGCCTAGGGGTGCCCGAACGTAAGGCTATGGAGCCCTAGCCTAAGGCTAGGGGAGCCCTAGCCTTAGCCTAAGCTTAGGGGTGCCCTAGCCTAAGGCTAGGGGAGCCCTAGCCTAAGGCTAAAGGAGCCCTACCCTTAGCCTAAGCCTAGGTGGGCCCTAGCCTAAGGGTAGGGGAGCCCTAACCTAAGGCTAGGGAGCCCTAGCCTTAGCCTAAGCCTAGGGGAGCCCTAGCCTTAGCCTAAGCCTAAAGGTGACCTAGCCTAAGGCTAGGGGATCCCTCGCATTGGCCTAAGCCTAGGGGTGCCCTAGCCTAAGGCTAGGGGAGCCCTTACCTAAGGCTAGGGAGCCCTAGCCTTAGCCTAAGCTTAGGGGAGCGCTAGCCTTAGCCTAAGCCTCTGGGTGCCCTAACTTAAAGCTAGGGGAGCCCTAGCCTTAGCCTAAGCCTACGGGTGCCCTAACCTAAGGCTAGGGGAGCCCTAGCCTAAGTCTAGGGTTTCCCTAGCCTAAGGCTAGGGGAGCCCTAGCCTTAGCCTAAGCCTAGGGGTGCCCTAGCCTATGGCTAGGGGAGCCCTAGCCTTAGCCTAAGCCTAGGGGTGCCCTAGCCTAAGGTTAGGGGAACACTAGCCTAAGGCTAGGGGAGCCATAGCCTAAGGCTCAGGGAGCCCTAGCCTAAGCCTAGGGGTGCCCTTACCTAACGCTAGGGGAGCGCTAGCCTAAGCCTAGGAGTGCCCTAGCCTAAGGCTAGGGGAGCCCTAGCTTAAGGCTAGGGGTGCCCTAGCCTAAGGCTAGGGGAGCACTAGCCTAAGGCTAGGGGAGCACTAGCCTTAGGCTAGGGGAGCCCTAGTTAAGGCTAGGGGAGCCCTCTCCTTAGCCTAAACCTAGGGGTGCCCTAGCCTAAGGCTAGGGGAACCCTAGCTTAAGGCTAGGGGTGCCCTAGCCAAAGGCTAGGGGAGCACTAGCCAAAGGCTAGGGGAGCACTAGCCTTAGGCTAGGGGAGCCCTAGTTAAGGCTAGGGGAGCCCTCTCCTTAGCCTAAACCTAGGGGTGCCCTAGCCTAAAGCTAGGGAATCCCTAGCCTAAGGTTAGGGGAGCCCTAGCATAAGGCTAGGGGAGCCCTAGCCTAAGGCTAGGGGAGTCCTAGGCTTAGCCTAAGCCTTGGGGTGCCCTAGCCTAAGGCTAGGGGAGCCCTAACCTAAGGCTAGGAGAGCCCTAGTCTTAGCCTAAGCCTGGGGGTTCCCTAGCCTAAGGCTAGGTGTGCCATAGCCTAAGGCTAGGGGAGCCCTAGCCTTAGCCTAAGCCTAGGGGTGCCCTAGCCTAAGGCTAGGGGAGCCCTAGCCTTAGCCTTAGCCTAAGCCTAAAAGTGCCCTAGCCTAAGCCTAGGGGTGCCCTAGCCTAAAGCTAGGGGAGCCCTAACCTAAGGCTAGGGAGCCCTAGCCTTAGCCTAAGCCTAGGGTAACCATAGCCTAAGGTTCGGGTAGCCCTAGCCTAAGGCTCGGGGAGCCCTAGCATTAGCCTAAGCCTAGGGGAGCCATAGCCTAAGGCTAGGGGAGCACTAGCCTTAGCCTAAGCCTAGGGGTGCCCTAGCCTAAGGCTAGGGGAGCCCTAGCCTAAGGCTAGGGGAGCCCTAGCCTAAGGCTAGGGGAGCCCTAGCCTTAGCCTAATCCTAGGGGTGCCCTAGCCTAAGGCTAGGGGAGCCCTAGCCATAGCCTAAGCCTAAAAGTGCCCTAGCCTAAGGCTAGGGGAGCGCTAGCCTTAGCCTAAGCCTAGGGGTGCCCTAACCTAAGGCTAGGGGAGCCCTAGCCTAAGGCTAGGGGAGCCCTAGCCTTAGCCAAAGGCTAGGGGAGCCCTAGCCTAAGGGTAGGGGAGCCCTAGCCTAAGGCTAGGGGAACCTAGCCTTAGCCTAAGCCTAAAAGTGCCCTAGCCTAAGGCTAGGGGAGCGCTAGCCTTAGGCTAAGTAAAGGGGTTCCCTAACCTAAGGCTAGGGGAGCGCTAGCCTAAGGCTACGGGAGCCCTAGCCTTAGCCTAAGCCTAGGGGTGCCCGAACGTAAGGCTATGGAGCCCTAGCCTAAGGCTAGGGGAGCCCTAGCCTTAGCCTAAGCCTAGGGGTGCCCTAACCTAAGGGTAGGGGAGCCCTAGCCTAAGGCTAGGGGAACCTAGCCTTAGCCTAAGCCTAGGGGTGCCCTCGCCTAAGGCTAGGGGAGCCCTAGCCCAAGGCTAGGGGAGCCCTATCCTAAGGCTAGGTGAGCCCTTGCCTAAGGTTAGGGAGCCCCAGCCTTAGCCTAAGCCTAGGGATGCCCTAGCCTAAGGCTAGGGGTGCACTAGCCTAAGGCTAGGGGAGCCCTAGCCTTTGCCTAAGCCTAGGGGTGCCACAGCCTAAGTTTAGGGGAACACTAGCCTAAGGCTAGGGGAGCCATAGCCTAAGGTTCGGGGAGCCGTAGCCTAAGGCTCGTGGAGCCCTAGCCTAAGCCTAGGGGTGCCCTTACCTAAGGCTAGGGGAGCGCTAGCCTAAGCCTAGGAGTGCCCTAGCCAAAGACTAGGGGAGCCCTAGCTTAAGGCTAGGGGTACCCTAGCTGAAGGCTAGGGGAGCACTAGCCTAAGGCTAGAGGGCCGTAGCCTTAGCCTAAGCCTAGGGGTGCCCTAGCCTAAGGCTAGGGGAGCCCTAGCTTTAGCCAAAGCCTTGGGGTGCCCTAGCCTAAGGCTAGGGGAGCCCTAGCCTTAGCCTAAGCCTAGGGGTGCCCTAGCCTAAGGCTAGGGGAGCCCTAGCCTAAGGCTAGGGGAGCTTACCCTTAGCCTAAGCCTAGGTGGGCCCTAGCCTAAGGGTAGGGGAGCCCTAACCTAAGGCTAGGGAGCCCTAGCCTTAGCCTAAGCCTAGGGGAGCCCTAGCCATAGCCTAAGCCTAAAGGTGCCCTAGACTAAGGCTAGGGGATCCCTAGCATTGGCCTAAGCCTAGGGGTGCCCTAACGTAAGGCTAGTGGAGCCCTACCCTAAAGCTAGGGGAGCCCTAGCCTTAGCCTAAGCCTAGGGTTGTCCTAGCCTAAGGCTAGGGGAGCCCTAGCCTAATTCTAGGGGAGCCATAGCCTAAGGCTAAGGGAGCCCTAGCCTTAGCCTAAGCCTAGGGTTGCCCTACCCTAAGGCTAGGGGAGCCCTGGACTAAGCCTAGGGCTGCCCTGGCCTAAGGCTAGGGGAGCCCTAGCGTGACGCTAGCGGAGCCCTAGCTTAAGTCTAGAGAAGCCCTAACCTAAACCTATGGGTGCCCTTGCCTAAGGCTAGGGGAGCCCTAGCCTAAGGTTAGGGTAGCCCTAGCCTAAGCCAAGGGGTGCCCTAGCCTAAGGTTAGGAGAGCCTTAGCCTAAGGCTAGGGGAGCCCTAGCCTTAGCCTAAGCCTAGGTGTGCCCTAGCCTAAGGCTAGGGTATCCCTAGCCTAAGGCTAGAGGAGCCCTGGCCTAAGCCTAGTGGTGCCCTGGTCTAAAGCTAGGGGAGCCCTAGCGTAACGCTGGGGGAGCCCTTGCCTAAGTCTAGGGGAGCCCTAGCCTAAGGCTAGGTGTGCCACAGCCCACGGCTAGGGGAGCACGAACCTAAGGCTAGGGGAACCTTGGCCTAAGCCTAGGGGTGCTCTGGCCTAAGGCTAGGGGAACCCTAGCATAACGCAGGAGCCCTAGCCTAAGGCTAGTGGAGCCCTAGCCTAAGGCTAGGTGTGCCCGAGCCCACGGCTAGGGGAGCACGAGCCTAAGGCTAGTGGAGCCCGAGTCCTTGGCTAGGGGAACCCTAGCCAAAGCCTAGGGTTGCCCTAGCCAAAGGCTAGGGGTGCCCGAGCCTAAGGCTAGGGGAGCACCAGCCTAAGGCTAGGGGAACCCGAGTCTAAGGCTTGGGGGAGCCCTAGCCTAAGCCTAGGGGTGACCTAGCCTAAGGATAGGGGAGCCATAGCCTTAGCCTAAGCCTAGGGGTTCCCTAGCATAAGCCTAGGGGTGCCCTAGCCTAAGCCTAGGGGTGCCCTAGCATAAGGCTAGGGGAGCCTTAGCGTACGGCTAGGGGAGCACGAGCCTAAGGCTAGGGGTGCCCGAGCCTACAGCTAGGGGAGCCCAAGCCTAAGGCTAGGGTAGCCCTAGCCTAAGGCTTGGGGAGTCCTAAACTTAGCCTAAGCCTAGGGGTGCCCTAGCCTAAGGTTAGGGGAGCCCTAGCCTTAGCCTAAGCCTAAAATTGCCCTAGACTAAGGCTAGGGGAGCGCTAGCCTTATCCTAAGCTAGGGGTGCCATAGCCTAAGGCTAGGGGAGCCCTAACCTAAGGCTAGGGCTGCCCTAGCCTTAGCCTAAGCCTAGGGGTGCCCTAGCCTAAGGTTAGGGGAGCCCTAGCCTAAAGCTAGGGGAGCCTTAGCCTAAGACTAGGGGAGCCCTAGCCTTAGCCTAAGCCTAGGGGTGCCCTAACCTAAGGCTAGAAAAGCCCTAGCCTAAGGCTAGGGGAGCCTTAGCCTAAGGCTAGGGGAGCCCTAGCCTTAGCCTAAGCCTAGGGGTGCCCTAGCCTAAGGCTTGAGGAGCCCTAGCATTAGCCTAAGCCTAGGGGTGCCCTAGCCTAAGGCTAAGTAAAGGGGTTCCCTAACCTAAGGCTAGAAAAGCCCTAGCCTAAGGCTACGGGAGCTCTAACCTAAGGCTAGGGGAGCACTAGCCTTAGCCTAAGCCTAGGGGTGCCCGAAACTCAGGCTAGGGGAGCCCTAACCTTAGCCTAAGCCTAAAAATGCCCTAACCTAAGACTAGGGGAGCCCTAGCCTAAGGCTACGGGAGCCCTAGCCTTAGACTAAGCCTAGGGGTGCCCGAACGTAAGGCTATGGATGGAGCCCTAGCCTAAGGCTAGGGGAGCCCTAGCCTTGGCCTAAGCTTAGGGGTGCCCTAGCCTAAGGCTAGGGGAGCCCTAGCCTAAGGCTAAGGGAGCCCTACCCTTAGCCTAAGCCTAGGTGGGCCCTAGCCTAAGGGTAGGGGAGCCCTAACCTAAGGCTAGGGAGCCCTAGCCTTAGCCTAAGCCTAGGGAGCCCTAGCCTTAGCCTAAGCCTAGGGGAGCCCTAGCCTTAGCCTAAGCCTAAAGGTGCCCTAGCCTAAGGCTAGGGGATCCCTCGCATTGGCCTAAGCCTAGGGGTGCCCTATCCTAAGGCTAGGGGAGCACTAACCTAAGGCTAGGGAGCCCTAGCCTTAGCCTAAGCTTAGGGGAGCGCTAGCCTTAGCCTAAGCCTCTGGGTGCCCTAACCTAACGCTAGGGGAACCCTAGCCTTAGCCTAAGCCTAGGGGTGCCCTAACATAAGTCTATGGAGCCCTAACCTAAGGCTAGGGGAGCCCTAGCCTTAGCCTAAGCCTACGGGTGCCCTAACCTAAGGCTAGGGGAGCCCTATCCTAAGTCTAGGGTTTCCCTAGCCTAAGGCTAGGGGAGCCATTGCCTTAACTTAAGCCTTGGGGTGCCCTAGCCTAAGGCTAGGTGAGCCCTAGCCTAAGGCTAGGGAAGCCCTAGCCTTAGCCTAAGCCTAGAGGTACCCTAGCCTAAGGCTAGGGGAGCCCTAGCCCAAGGCTAGGGGAGCCCTAGCCCAAGGCTAGGGGAGCCCTAGCCTTAGCCTAAGCCTAGGGGTGCCCTAGCCTAAGGCTAGGGGAGCCCTAGCCTTAGCCTAAGCCTAGGGGTGCCCTAGCCTAAGGTTAGGGAAACACTAGCCTAAGGCTAGGGGAGCCATAGCCTAAGGCTCGGGGAGCCCTAGCCTAAGCCTAGGGGTGCCCTTACCTAACGCTAGGGGAGCGCTAGCCTAAGCCTAGGAGTGCCCTATCCTAAGGCTAGGGGAGCCCTAGCTTAAGGCTAGGGGTGCCCTAGCCAAAGGCTAGGGGAGCACTAGCCTAAGGCTAGGGGAGCACTAGCCTTAGGCTAGGGGAGCCCTAGTTAAGGCTAGGGGAGCCCTCTCCTTAGCCTAAACCTAGGGGTGCCCTAGCCTAAGCCTAGGGGAACCCTAGTTTAAGGCTAGGGGAGCACTAGCCTAAGGCTAGGGGAGCACTAGCCTTAGGCTAGGGGAGCCCTAGTTAAGGCTAGGGGAGCCCTCTCCTTAGCCTAAACCTAGGGGTGCCCTAGCCTAAAGCTAGGGAATCCCTAGCCTAAGGTTAGGGGAGCCCTAGCATAAGGCTAGGGGAGCCCTAGCCTAAGGCTAGGGGAGTCCTAGGCTTAGCCTAAGCCTAGGGGTGCCCTAGCCTAAGGCTAGGGGAGCCCTAACCTAAGGATAGGAGAGCCCTAGTCTTAGTCTAAGCCTAGGGGTTCCCTAGCCTAAGGCTAGGTGTGCCCTAGCCTAAGGCTAGGGGAGCCCTAGCCTTAGCCTAAGCCTAGGGGTTCCCTAGCCTAAGGCTAGGTGTGCCCTAGCCTAAGGCTAGGGGAGCCCTAGCCTTAGCCTAAGCCTAGGGGTGCCCTAGCCTAAGGCTAGGGGAGCCCTAGCCTTAGCCTTAGCTTAAGCCTAAAAGTGCCCTAGCCTAAGCCTAGGGGTGCCCTAGCCTAAAGCTAGGGGAGCCCTAACCTAAGGCTAGGGAGCCCTAGCCTTAGCCTAAGCCTAGGGTAACCATAGCCTAAGGTTCGGGTAACCCTAGCCTAAGGCTCGGGGAGCCCTAGCCTTAGCCTAAGCCTAGGGAAGCCCTAGCCTAAGGCTAGGGGAGCACTAGCCTTAGCCTAAGCCTAGGGGTGCCCTAGCCTATGGCTAGGGGAGCCCTAGCCTAAGTCTAGGGGAGCCCTAGCCTTAGCCTAAGCCTAGGGGTGCCCTAGCCTAAGGCTAGGGGAGCCCTAGCCTTAGCCTAAGCCTAAAAGTGCCCTAGCCTAAGGCTAGGGTAGCGCTAGCCTAAGCCTAAGCCTAGGGGTGCCCTAACCTAAGGCTAGGGGAGCCCTAGCCTAAGGCTAGGGGAGCCCTAAACTTAGCCTAAACCTAGGGGTGCCCTAGCCTAAGGCTAGGGGAGCCCTAACCTAAGGCTAGGGAGCCCTAGCCTTAGCCAAAGGCTAGGGGAGCCCTAGCCTAAGGGTAGGGGAGCCCTAGCCTAAGGCTAGGGGAACCTAGCCTTAGCCGAAGCCTAAAAGTGCCCTAGCCTAAGGCTAGGGGAGCGCTAGCCTTAGGCTAAGTAAAGGGGTTCCCTAACCTAAGGCTAGAAAAACCCTAGCCTAAGGCTACGGGAGCTCTAACCTAAGGCTAGGAGAGCACTAGCCTTAGCCTAAGCCTAGGGGTGCCCGAAACTCAGGCTAGGGGAGCCCTAGCCTTAGCCTAAGCCTAAAAATGCCCTAGCCTAAGGCTAGGGGAGCGCTAGCCTTAGCCTAAGCCTAGGGGTGCCCTAACCTAAGGCTAGGGGAGCCCTAGCCTAAGGCTACGGGAGCCCTAGCCTTAGCCTAAGCCTAGAGGTGCCCGAACGTAAGGCTATGGAGCCCTAGCCTAAGGCTAGGGGAGCCCTAGCCTTAGCCTAAGCCTAGGGGTGCCCTAACCTAAGGGTAGGGGAGCCCTAGCCTAAGGCTAGGGGAACCTAGCCTTAGCCTAAGCCTAGGGGTGCCCTCGCCTAAGGCTAGGGGAGCCCTAGCCCAAGGCTAGGGGAGCCCTATCCTAAGGCTAGGTGAGCCCTTGCCTAAGGTTAGGGAGCCCCAGCCTTAGCCTAAGCCTAGGGATGCCCTAGCCTAAGACTAGGGGTGCACTAGCCTAAGGCTAGGGGAGCCCTAGCCTTTGCCTAAGCCTAGGGGTGCCACAGCCTAAGTTTAGGGGAACACTAGCCTAAGGCTAGGGGAGCCATAGCCTAAGGTTCGGGGAGCCGTAGCCTAAGGCTCGTGGAGCGTAGCCTAAGCCTAGGGGTGCCCTTACCTAAGGCTAGGGGAGCGCTAGCCTAAGCCTAGGAGTGCCCTAGCCAAAGACTAGGGGAGCCCTAGCTTAAGACTAGGGGTACCCTAGCTGAAGGCTAGGGGAGCACTAGCCTAAGGCTAGGGGAGCCCTAGCCTTAGCCTAAGCCTAGGGGTGCCCTAGCCTAAGGCTAGGGGAGCCCTAGCCTAAGGCTAGGGGAGCTTACCGTTAGCCTAAGCCTAGGTGGGCCCTAGCCTAAGGGTAGGGGAGCCCTAACCTAAGGCTAGGGAGCCCTAGCCTTAGCCTAAGCCTAGGGGAGCCCTAGCCTTAGCCTAAGCCTAAAGGTGCCCTAGACTAAGGCTAGGGGATCCCTAGCATTGGCCTAAGCCTAGGGGTGCCCTAACGTAAGGCTAGTGGAGCCCTACCCTAAGGCTAGGGGAGCCCTAGCCTTAGCCTAAGCCTAGGGGTGTCCTAGCCTAAGGCTAGGGGAGCCCTAGCCTAATTCTAGGGGAGCCATAGCCTAAGGCTAAGGGAGCCAGAACCTTAGCCTAAGCCTAGGGTTGCCCTACCCTAAGGCTAGGGGAGCCCTGGACTAAGCCTAGGGCTGCCCTGGCCTTAGGCTAGGGGAGCCCTAGCGTGACGCTAGGGGAGCCCTAGCTTAAGTCTAGAGAAGCCCTAACCTAAACATATGGGTGCCCTTGCCTAAGGCTAGGGGAGCCCTAGCCTAAGGTTAGGGTAGCCCTAGCCTAAGTCAAGGGGTGCCCTAGCCTAAGGTTAGGAGAGCCTTAGCCTAAGCCTAGGGGTGCCCTAGCCTAAGGCTAGGGGAGCCCTAGCCTAAGGCTAGAGGAGCCCTGGCCTAAGCCTAGTGGTGCCCTGGTCTAAGGCTAGGGGAGCCCTAGCGTAACGCTGGGGGAGCCCTTGCCTAAGTCTAGGGGAGCCCTAGCCTAAGGCTAGGTGTGCCCGAGCCCACGGCTAGGGGAGCACGAGCCTAAGGCTAGTGGAGCCCGAGTCCTTGGCTAGGGGAACCCTAGCCTAAGCCTAGGGTTGCCCTAGCCAAAGGCTAGGGGTGCCCGAGCCTAAGGCTAGGAGAGCACCAGCCTAAGGCTAGGGGAACCCGAGTCTAAGGCTTGGGGGAGCCCTAGCCTAAGCCTAGGGGTGACCTAGCCTAAGGAGAGGGGAGCCATAGCCTTAGCCTAAGCCTAGGGGTTCCCTAGCATAAGCCTAGGGGTGCCCTAGCCTAAGCCTAGGGGTGCCCTAACATAAGGCTAGGGGAGCATTAGCGTACGGCTAGGGGAGCACGAGCCTAAGGCTAGGGGTGCCCGAGCCTACAGCTAGGGGAGCCCAAGCCTAAGGCTAGGGTAGCCCTAGCCTAAGGCTTGGGGAGTCCTAACCTTAGCCTAAGCCTAGGGGTGCCCTAGCCTAAGGTTAGGGGAGCCCTAGCCTTAGCCTAAGCCTAAAATTGCCCTAGACTAAGGCTAGGGGAGCGCTAGCCTTAGCCTAAGCCTAGGGGTGCCCTAACCTAAGGCTAGGGGATCCCTAGCCTAAGGCTAGGGGAGCCCTAGCCTAAGGCTAGGGGAGCCCTTGCCTTAACCTAAGCCTAGGGGTGCCCGACGTAAGGCTATGGAGCCCTAGCCTAAGGCTAGGGGAGACCTAGTCTTAGCCTAAGCCTAGGGGTGCCATCGCCTAAGGCTAGGGGAGCCCTAGCCCAAGGCTAGGGGAGCCCTATCATAAGGCTAGGGGAGCCCTAGCCTAAGGCTAGGTTAGTCCTAGACTTAGCCTAAGCCTAGTGGTGCCCTAGCCTAAGGCTAGGCGACCCCTAACCTACGGCTAGGGGATCCCTAGCCTTAGCCTAAGCCTAGGGGTGCCCTAGCCTAAGGCTAGGGGAGCCCTAACCTAAGGCTAGGGTGCCCTAGCCTTAGCTAAGCTTAGGGGAGTGCTAGCCTTAGCCTAAGCCTAGGGGTGCCTTAACCTAACGCTAGGGGAGCCCTAGCCTTAGCCTAAGCCTAGGGCTGCCCTAACATAAGGCTATGGAGCCCTAGCCTAAGGCTAGGGGAGCCCTAGCCTTAGCCTAAGCCTAGGGGTGCCCTAACCTAAGGCTAGGGGAGCCCTAACCTAAGTCTAGGGTTTCCCTAGCCTAAGGCTAGGGGAGCCATTGCCTTAACCTAAGCCTTGGGGTGCCCTACCTAAGGCTAGGTGAGCCGTAGCCTAAGGCTAGGGGAGCCCTAGCCTTAGCCTAAGCCTAGAGGTGCCGTAGCCTAAGGCTAGAGGAGCCCTAGCCCAAGGCTATGGGAGCCCTAGCCCAAGGATAGGGGAGCCCTAGCCTTAGCCTAAGTCTAGGGGTGCCCTAGCCTAAGGCTAGGGGAGCACTAGCCTATGCCTAGGGGAGCCCTAGCCTTAGCCTAAGCCTAGTGGTGCCCTAGCCTAAGGTTAGGGGAACACTAGCCTAAGGCTAGGGGAGCCATAGCCTAAGGTTCGGGGAGCCCTAGCCTAAGCCTAGGGGTGCCCTTACCTAATGCTAGGGGAGCGCTAGCCTAAGCCTAGGAGTGCCCTAGCCTAAGGCTAGGGGAGCCCTAGCTTAAGGCTAGGGGTGCCCTAGCCTAAGGGTAGGGGAGCACTAGCCTAAGGCTAGGGGAGCACTAGCCTTAGGCTAGGGGAGCCCTAGTTAAGGCTAGGGGAGCCCTCTCCTTAGCCTAAACCTAGGGGTGCCCTAGCCTAAGGCTAGGGGAGCCCTAGCCTTAGCCTAACCCTAGGGGTGCCCTAGCCTAAAGCTAGGGAATCCCTAGCCTAAGGCTAGAGGAGCCTTAGCCTAAGGCTAGGGGACCCCTTGCATAAGGCTAGGTGTGCCCTACCCTAAGGTTAGGGGAGCCCTAGCATAAGGCTAGAGGAGCCCTAGCCTAAGGCTAGGGGAGTCCTAGGCTTAGCCTATGCCTAGGGGTGCCCTAGCCTAAGGCTCGGGGAGCCCTAACCTAAGGCTAGGAGAGCCCTAGTCTTAGCCTAAGCCTAGGGGTTCCCTAGCCTAAGGCTAGATGTGCCCTAGCCTAAGGCTAGGGGATCCCTAGCCTAAGGCTAGGGGAGCCCTAGCCTTAGCCTAAGCCTAGGGGTGCCCTAGCCTAAGGCTAGGGGAGCCCTACCCTTAGCCTTAGCCTAAGCCTAAAAGTGCCCTAGCCTAAGCCTAGGGGTGCCCTAGCCTAAAGCTAGGGGAGCCCTAACCTAAGGCTAGGGAGCCCTAGCCTTAGCCTAAGCCTAGGGTAACCATAGCCTAAGGTTCGGGTAGCCCTAGCCTAAGGCTCAGGGAGCCCTAGCCTTAGCCTAAGCCTAGGGGAGCCCTAGCCTAAGGCTAGGGGAGCACTAGCCTTAGCCTAAACCTAGGGGTGCCCTAGCCTAAGGCTAGGGGAGCCCTAGCCTAAGGCTAGGGGAGCCCTAGCCTAAGGCTTGGGGAGCCCTAGCCTTAGCCTAAGCCTAGGGGTGCCCTAGCCTAAGGCTAGGGGAGCACTAGCCTAAGGCTAGCGGAGCCCTAACCTTAGCCTAAGCCTAGGGGTGCCCTAGCCTAAGGTTAGGGGAACACTAGCCTAAGGTTAGGGGAGCCATAGCCTAAGGTTCGGGGAGCCCTAGCCTAAGGCTCGGGGAGCCTTAGCCTAAGCCTAGGGGTGCCCTTACCTAACGCTAGTGGAGCGCTAGCCTAAGCCTAGGAGTGCCCTAGCCTAAGGCGAGGGGAGCCCTAGCCTTAGCCTATGCTACGGGGTGCCCTAGCTGAAGGCTAGGGGAGCCCTAGCATTAGCCTAAACCTAAAAGTGCCTTAGCCTAAGGCTAGGGGAGCGCTAGTCTTAGCCTAAGCCTAGGGGTGCCCTACCTAAGGCTAGGGGAGCCCTAGTCTAAGGCTAGGGGAGCCCTAGATTTAGCCTAAGCCTAGGGCTGCCCTAGCCTAATTCTAGGGGAGCACTAGCCTTAGCCTAAGCCTATAGGTGCCCTAGCCTAAGGCTAGGGGAGCCCTAGCCTAAGGCTAGCGGAGCCCTAGCCTTAGCTTAAGCCTAGGGGTGCCCTAGCCTAAGGTTAGGGGAACACTAGCCTAAGATTAGGGGAGACATAGCCTAAGGTTCGGGGAGCCCTAGCCTAAGGCTCGGGGAGCCCTAGCCTAAGCCTAGGGGTGCCCTTACCTAACGCTAGGGGAGCGCTAGCCTAAGCCTAGGAGTGCCCTAGCCTAAGGCGAGGGGAGCCCTAGCCTTACCCTAAGCCTAGGGGTGCCCTAGCTTAAGGCTAGGGGAGCCCTAGCCTTAGCCTAAGCCTAAAAGTGCCTTAGCCTAAGGCTAGGGGAGCCCTAGCCTTAGGCTAGGGGAGCCCTAGCCTAAGGCTAGGGGAGCCCTAGCCTAAGGCTAGGGGAGCCCTAGCCTTAGCCTAAGCCTAGGGGTGCACTAGCCCAAGGCTAGGGGGCCCTAGCCTTAGCCTAAGCCTAGGGGTGCTCTAGCCGAAGGCTAGGGGAGCCCTAACCTAAGGCTAGGGGTGCCCTAGCCTTAGCCTAAGCCTAGGGGTGCCCTAGCCTAAGGCTAGGGGAGCCCTAAACTACGTCTCGGTGTGCCCTAGCCTTAGGCTATGCCTAGGGGTGCCCTAGCCTAAGGCTAGGGGAGCAATAGCCTAAGGCTAGGGGAGCCATAGCCTAAGGTTCGGGGAGCCCTAGCCTAAGGCTCCGGGAGCCCTAGCCTTAGCCTAAGCCTAGGGGTGCCCTAGCCTAAGGCTAGGGGAGCCCTAGCCTAAGGGTTGGGGAGCCCTAGCCTAAGGATAGGGGAGCCCTAGCCTAAGGCTAGGGGAGCGCTAGCCTTAGCCTAAGCCTAGGGGTGACCCAACCTAAGGGTAGAAAAGCCCTAGCCTAAGGCTAGGGGAGCCCTGGCCTAAGGCTAGGGGAGCCCTAGACTTAGCCTATGCCTAGAAATGCCCTAGCCTAAGGCTAGGGGAGCGCTAGCCTAAGCCTAAGCCTAGGGGTGCCCGAAAATAAGGCTATGGGAGCCGATGCCTTAGCCTAAGCCTAGGGGTGCCCGAGCCTAAGGCTAGGGGAGCACTAGGCTAAGGCTAGGGGAGCCCTAGCCTTAGACTAAGCCTAGGTGTGCACTAGCCTAAGTCTAGGGGAGCCCTAGCCTTAGCCTAAGCCTAAAAGTGCCCTAGCCTTAGGCTAGGGGAGCCCTAGCCTAAGGCTAGGTGTGCCCTAGCCTAAAGATAGGGGACCACTAGCATAAGGCTAGGGGAGCCCTACCTAGGGCTAGGGGAGTCCTAGACTTAGCCTAAGCCTAGGGGTGCCCTAGACTAAGGCTAGGGGAGCCCTAACGGAAGGGTAGGGGAGCCCTAGACTTAGCCTAAGCCTAGGGGTGCCCTAGCCTAAGGCTAGGGGAGCACTAGGCTAAGGCTACGGGCGCCCTAGACTTAGCCTAAGACTAGGGGTGCCCTAGCCTAAGGCTAGGGGAGCCCTAGCCTAAGGCTAGGTGTGCCCTAGCCTAATGTTAGGTGCCCCTAACCTAAGGCTAGGGGAGCCCTAGCCTTAGCCTAATCCTAGGGGTTTCCAACCTAAGGCTAGGGGAGCCCTAGCCTAAGGCTAGGGGAGCCCTAGCCTAAGGCTAGGGGAGCCCTAGCCTAAGGCTAGGGGAGCCCTAGCCTTAGCCTAAGCCTAGGGGTGCCCTAGCCTAAGGCTAGGCGAGCCCTAGCCTTAGCCTAAGCCTAAAAGTGCCCTAACCTAAGGCTAGGGGAGCCCTAGCCTAAAGCTAGGGGAGCCCTAGCCTAAGGCTAGGGGAGCCCTAGCATAAGGCTAAGGGAGTCCTAGGCTTAGCCTAAGCCTAGGGGTGCCCTAGCCTAAGGCTAGTGGAGCCCTAACCTAAGCCTAGGGGAGCCATAGCCTTAGCCTAAGCCTAGGGGTGCCCTAGCCTAAGCCTAGTGTTACCCTAGCCTAAGCCTACGGGTGCCCTAACCTAAGCCTAGGGGTGCCAGAGCCTAAGCCTAGGGGTGCCCTAACCTAAGCCTAGGGGTGCCCTAGCCTAAGCCTAGGGGAGTCCTAGCCTTAGCCTAAGCCTACGGGTGCCGTAGCCTAAGCCTAGTGGTGCTGAGCCTAAGCCTAGGTGAGCCCTAGCCTCAGGCTAGGGGAGCCCTAGCCTTAGACTAAGCCTAGGGGTGCCCTAGCCTAAACCTAAGGGTGCCCTAGCCTGAGCCTAGGTGTGCCCTAGCCTGAGCCTACGGGTGCCCTAGCCTTAGGCTAGGGGATCCCTAGCCTTAGCCTAAGCCTAGGGGTGGCCTAACCTAAGACTATGGGTCCCATAGCCTAAGCCTAGGGGTGCCCTAGCCTAAGCCTAGGGGTGCCCTAGCCTAAGCCTAGGGGTGCCCTAGCCTGAGCCTACGGGTGCCCTAGCCTTAGGCTAGGGGAGCCCTAGCCTTAGCCTAAGCCTAGGGGTGGCCTAGCCTAAGCCTATGGGTCCCATAGCCTAAGCCTAGGGGTGCCCTAGCCTAAGCCTAGGTGTGCCCTAGCCTAAGCCTAGGGGTGCCCAGCCTAAGCCTAGGGGTGCCCTAGCCTAAGCCTAGGGGTGCCCTAGCCTGAGCCTACGGTTGCCCTAGCATAAGGTTAGGGGAGCCCTAGCCTTAGTCTAGCCTAGGATTGCCCTAGCCTAAGCCTAGGGGTGCCATAGCCTGAGTCTAGGGGTGCCCTAACCTGAGGCTCTCGGAGCCGTAGCCTTATCCTAAGCCTAGTGGTGCCCTAGCCTAAGCCTAGGGGTGCCCTAGCCTAAGCCTAGGCATGCCCTAGCCTAAGCCTAGGGGTGCCCTATCCTAAGGCTAGGAGAGCCCTAGCCTTAGCCTAAGCCTACGGCTGGCCTTGCCTGAACCTAGGGGTGCCCTAGCTTGAGCCTAGGGGTGCCCTAGCCTAAGCCTAGGGGTGCCCTTGCCTAAGCCAAGGGGTTCCCTAGCCTAAGTTTATGGGTGCCTTTGCCTAAGCCTAGGGGTGGCCTAGCCTAAGCCTATGGGTCCCATAGCCTAAGCCTAGGGGTGCCCTAGCCTAAGCCTAGGTGTGCCCTAGCCTAAGCCTAGGGGTGCCCAGCCTAAGCCTAGGGGTGCCCTAGCCTAAGCCTAGGGGTGCCCTAGCCTGAGCCTACGGTTGCCCTATCATAAGGTTAGGGGAGCCCTAGCCTTAGTCTAGCCTAGGATTGCCCTAGCCTAAGCCTAGGGGTGCCATAGCCTGAGTCTAGGGGTGCCCTAACCTGAGGCTCTCGGAGCCGTAGCCTTATCCTAAGCCTAGTGGTGCCCTAGCCTAAGCCTAGGGGTGCCCTAGCCTAAGCCTAGGCATGCCCTAGCCTAAGCCTAGGGGTGCCCTATCCTAAGGCTAGTAGAGCCCTAGCCTTAGCCTAAGCCTACGGCTGGGCTTGCCTGAACCTAGGGGTGCCCTAGCTTGAGCCTAGGGGTGCCCTAGCCTAAGCCTAGGGGTGCCCTTGCCTAAGCCAAGGGGTTCCCTAGCCTAAGTTTAGGGGTGCCTTTGCCTAAGCCTAGGGGTGCCCTAGCCTAATCCTAGGGGTGTCCTAGCCATAGGCTAGGGGAGCCTTTGCCTTAGCCTATGCCTAGGGGTGCCCTAGGCTAAGCCTAGGTGTGCCCTAGCCTAAGCCTAGGGGTGCCCTAGCCTAAGCCTAGGGGTGCTCTAGCCTTAAGCATGGGGAGCCTAGCTTTAGCATATGCCTAGGGGTGCCCTAGCCTAAGCCTTGGGGTGCCCTAGCCTGAGGCTAGGGGAGCCCAAACCTTAGCCTAAGCCTAGGGGTGCCCTAGCCTAAGCCTAGGGGTGCCCTAGCCTGGGCCTAGGGGTGCCATAGCCTGAGCCTACGGGTGCCCTAGCCTGAGGCTAGGGGAGCCCTAATGTTAGTCTAGCCTAGGATTGCCCTAGACTAAGCCTAGGGGTGCCATAGCCTGAGTCTAGGGGTGAACTAGCCTGAGGCAAGAGGAGCCACAGTCTTAGCCTAAGCCTAGGGGAGCCCTACCCTAAGCTTAGGGGTGCCCTAGCCTAAGCCTAGGGGTGCCCTAACCTTAGGCTAGGGTAGCACTAGCCTAAGCCTAGGGGTGTCCTAGCCTAAGCCTAGGGGTGCCCTAGCCTAAGCCTAGGGGTGCTCTAGCCTAAGCTTAGGGGTGCAATAGCCTGAGTCTAGGGGTGCACTAGCCTGAGGCTAGGGGAGCCGTAGCCTTAGCCTAAGCATAGGGGAGCCCTAGCTTAAGCCAAGAGGTGTCCTAGCCTAAGCCTACGGGTGCACTAGCCTAAGCCTAGCGGTGCCCTAGCCTTAGGCTAGGGGAGCCCTAGCCTTTTCCTAAGCCTTGGGGTGCCCTAGCCTAAGCCTCGGGGTGCCCTAGCCTGAGCCGGGGGGTGCCGTAGCTTTAGGCTAGGGGAGCCCTAGCCTTAGCCTAAGCCTAGGGGTGCCCTAGCCTAAACCTAAGGGTGCCCTACCCTGAGCCTAGGGGTGCCCTAGCCTGAGCCTACGGGTGCCCTAGCCTTAGGCTAGGGGAGCCCTAGCCTTAGCCTAAGCCTAGGGGTGGCCTAGCCTAAGCCTATGGGTCCCATAGCCTAAGCCTACGGGTGCCCTAGCCTAAGCCTATGTGTGCCCTAGCCTAAGCCTAGGGGTGCCCTAGCCTAAGCCTAGGGGTGCCCTAGCCTAAGCCTAAGGGTGCCCTAGCCTGAGCCTACGGTTGCCCTAGCATAAGGTTAGGGGAGCCCTAGCCTTAGTCTGGCCTAGGATTGCCCTAGCCTAAGCCTAGTGTTGCCATAGCCTGAGTCTAGGGGTGCCCTAACCTGAGGCTCTCGGAGCCGTAGCCTTATCCTAAGCCTAGTGGTGCCCTAGCCTAAGCCTAGGGGTGCCCTAGCCTAAGCCTAGGAATGCCCTAGCCTAAGCCTAGGGGTGCCCTATCCTAAGGCTAGGAGAGCCCTAGCCTTAGCCTAAGCCTACGGCTGGCCTTGCCTGAACCTAGGGGTGCCCTAGCTTGAGCCTAGGGGTGCCCTAGCCTAAGCCTAGGGGTGCCCTTGCCTAAGCCAAGGGGTTCCCTAGCCTAAGTTTATGGGTGCCTATGCCTAAGCCTAGGGGTGCCCTAGCCTAATCCTAGGGGTGTCCTAGCCATAGGCTAGGGGAGCCTTTGCCTTAGCCTATGCCTAGGGGTGCCCTAGGCTAAGCCTAGGTGTGCCCTAGCCTAAGCCTAGGGGTGCCCTAGCCTAAGCCTAGGGGTACTCTAGCCTTAAGCATGGGGAGCCTAGCTTTAGCCTTAGCCTAGGGGTGCCCTAGCCTAAGCCTAGGGGTGCCCTAGCCTAAGCCTTGGGGTGCCCTAGCCTAAGCCTAGGGGTTGCCTAGCCTAAGCATAGGGGTGCTCTAGCCTAAGCTTAGGGGTGCAATAGCCTGAGTCTAGGGGTGCACAAGCCTGAGGCTAGGGGAGCCGTAGCCTTAGCCTAAGCATAGGGGAGCCCTAGCTTAAGCCAAGGGGTGTCCTAGCCTAAGCCTACGGGTGCCCTAGCCTAAGCCTAGCGGTGCCCTAGCCTTAGGCTAGGGGAGCCCTAGCTTTTTCCTAAGCCTAGGGGTGCCCTAGCCTAAGCCTCGGGGTGCCCTAGCCTGAGCCGGGGGGTGCCGTAGCTTTAGGCTAGGGGAGCCCTAGCCTTAGCCTAAGCCTAGGGGTGCCGTAGTCTAAGCCTAGGGTGCCCTATCCTGAGCCTAGGGGAGCCCTACCTTAGCCTAAGCATAGGATTGCCCTAGCCTAAGCTTAGGGGTGCCCTAGCCTGAGTCTAGGGGTGCCCTAGCCTGAGGCTAGGGGAGCCATTGCCTTAGCCTAATTCTAGGGGTGCCCTAGCCTAAGCATAGGGGTGCCCCAGCCCAAGCCTATGGGTGCCCTAGCCTTAGGCTAGGGAGCCCTAGACTTAGCCTAAACCTAGGGCTGACCTAGCCTAAGCCTAGGGGTGCCCTAGCCTAAGCCTAGGGGTTCCCTAGCCTAAGCCTAGGGGTGCCCTAGCCTAAGACTATGGGTGCCCTAGCCTGAGGCTAGGAGAGCCATAGCCTTAGCCTAAGCCTAGGGGTGCCCTAGCCAAAGCCTAGGGGTGCCCTAGCCTAAGCCTAGGGGTGCCCTAGCCTAAGCCTAGGGGTGCCCTAGCCTAAACCTAAGCCTAGGGGTGCCCTAGCCTAAGGCTAGGGGTGCCCTAGCCTAAGCCTACGGGTGCCCTAGCCTAAGCCTAGGAGTGCCCTAGCCTTAGGCTAGGAGATCCCTAGCCTTAGCCTAAGCCTAGGGGTGCCCTAGCTTAAGCCTAGGGTTGCCGTAGCCTAAGCTTAGGGGTGCCCTAGTCTTAGGCTAGGGGAGCCCTAGCCTTAGCCTAAGCCTAAGGGTGCCTTCGCCTAAGCCTAGAGGTGCCTTAGCCTTAGGCTAGGGGAGCCCAAGCCTTAGCCTAAGCCTAGGGGGCCCTAGCCTCAGCTTAAGGGTGCCCTAGCCTCAGCCTTGGGGTGCCCTAGCCTAAGCTTAGGGGTGCCCTAACCTAATCCTAGGGGTGCCCTAGCCTAAGCCTAGTGGTGCCTTAGCCTAAGCCTAGGGGGCCCTAGCCTCAGCTTAAGGGTGCCCTAGCCTAAGCCTAGTGGTGCCTTGGCCTGAGCCTAGGGGTGCCCTAGCTTGAGCCTAGGGGTGCCCTAGCCTTAGGCTAGGGGATCCCTAGCCTTAGCTTAAGCCTAGGGGTGCCCTAGCCTAAGCTTAGGGGTGCCCTAGCCTAAGCCTAGGGGTGCCCTTGCCTAAGTTTAGGGGTTCCCTAGCCTAAGTCTAGGGGTGCCTTTGCCTAAGCCTAGGGGTGCCCTAGCCTAAGCCTTGGGGTGCCCTAGCCTGAGGCTAGGGGAGCTCAAGCCTTAGCCTAAGCATAGGGGTGCCCTAGCCTAAGACTAGGGGTGCCCTTGCCTAAGCCTAGGGGTTCCCTAGCCTAAGTCTAGGGGTGCCTTTGCCTAAGCCTAGGGGTGCCCTAGCCTAAGCCTTGGGGTGCCCTAGCCTGAGGCTAGGGGAGCCCAAGCCTTAGCCTAAGCCTAGGGGTGCCCTAGCCTGAGCCTACGGGTGCCCTAGCCTGAGGCTAGGGGAGCCCTAATGTTAGTCTAGCCTAGGATTGCCCTAGCCTAAGCCTAGGGGTGCCATAGCCTGAGTCTAGGGGTGAACTAGCCTGAGGCAAGAGGAGCCACAATCTTAGCCTAAGCCTAGGGCAGCTCTAGCCTAAGCTTAGGGGTGCCCTAGCCTAAGTCTAGGGGTGCCCTAGCCTAAGACTAGGGGTGCCCTAGCCTAAGCCTAGAGGTGCCCTAGCCTAAGCATAGGGGTGCCCTAGCCCAAGCCTATGGGTGCCCTAGCCTTAGGCTAGAAGAGCCCTAGACTTAGCATAAGCCTAGGGCTGACCTAGCCTAAGCCTAGGGGTGCCCTAGCCTAAGCCTAGGGGTTCCCTAGCCAAAGCCTAGGGGTGCCCTAGCGTAAGACTAGGGGTGCCCTAGCCTTACGCTAGGAGAGCCCTAGCCTTAGCCTAAGCCTAGGGGTGCCCTAGCCAAAGCCTAGGGGTGCCCTAGCCTAAGCCTAGGGGTGCCCTAGCCTAAGCCTAGGGGTGCCCTAGCCTAAACGTAAGCCTAGGGGTAACCTAGCCTAAGTCTAAGGGTGCCCTAGCCTAATCCTACGGGTGCCCTAGCCTAAGCCTAGGAGTGCCCTAGCCTTAGGCTAGGAGATCCCTAGCCTTAGCCTAAGCCTAGGGGTGCCCTAGCTTAAGCCTAGGGGTTCCCTAGCCTAAGCCTAGGGATGCCCTAGCCTAAGCCTAGGGGTGCCCTAGCCTTAGGTTATGGGAGCCCTAGCCTTAGCCTAAGCATACAGGTGCCCTAGCTTAAGCCTAGGGGTGCCTAAGCCTAAGCTTAGGGGTGCCCTAGTCTTAGGCTAGGGGAGCCCTAGCCTTAGCCTAAACCTAAGGGTGCCTTAGCCTAAGCCTAGAGGTGCCCTAGCCTTAGGCTAGGGGAGCCCAAGCCTTAGCCTAAGCCTAGGGGGCCCTAGCCTCAGCTTAAGGGTGCCCTAGCCTCAGCCTTGCGGTGCGTAGCCTAAGCCTAGGGGTGCCCTAACCTAAGCCTAGGGGTGCCCTAGCCTAAGCCTAGTGGTGCCTTAGCCTAAGCCTAGGGGTGACCTAGCCTTAGCCTAAGCCTAGGGGTGCCTTATCCTAAGACGTGGGGTGCCCTAGCCTAAGCCTAGGGGTGCCCTAGCATTAGGCTAGGGGAGCCCTAGCCTTAGCCTAAGCCTAGGGGTGCCGTAGCCTAAATCTAGGGGTGCCCTGGCCTAAGCCTACGGGTGCGCTAGCCTAAGCCTAGGAGTGCCCTAGCCTTAGCCTAAGCCTAGGGGTGCCCTAGCCTGAGCCTAGGGGTGCCCTAGCTTGAGCCTTGGGGTGCCCTAGCCTTAGGCTAGGGGATCCCTAGCCTTAGCTTAAGCCTAGGGGTGCCCTAGCCTAAGCCTAGGGGTGCCCTAGCCTAAGACTAGGGGTGCCCTTGCCTAAGCCTAGGGGTTCCCTAGCCTAAGTCTAGGGGTGCCTTTGCCTAAGCCTAGGGGTGCCCTAGGCTAAGCCTCGGTGTGCCCTAGCCTAAGCCAAGGGGTGCCCTATCCTTAGGCTAGGGGAGCCCCAGCCTTAGCCTAAGCCTAGGTGTGCCCTAGCCTAAGCCTAGGGGTGCCCTAGCCTAAGCCTAGGGGTGCTCTAGCGATAGGCATGGGGAGCCTAGCTTTAGCCTTAGCCTAGTGGTGCCCTAGCCTAAGCTTAGGGGTGCCCTAGCCTAAGCCTTGGGGTGCCCTAGCCTGAGGCTAGGGGAGCCCAAGCCTTAGCCTAAGCCTAGGGGTGCCCTAGCCTAAGCCTAGGGGTGCCCTAGCCTGGGCCTAGTGGTGCCACAGCCTGAGCCTACGTGTGCCCTAGCCTGAGGCTAGGGGAGCCCTAATGTTACCCTAGCCTAGAATTGCCCTAGCCTTAGCCTAGGGGTGCCATAGCCTGAGTCTAGGGGTGAACTAGCCTGAGGCAAGAGGAGCCACAGTCTTAGCCTAAGCCTAGGCGAGCCCTAGCCTAAGCTTAGGGGTGCCCTAGCCTAAGCCTAGGGGTGCCCTAGCCTCAGGCTAGGGTAGCCCTAGCCTGAGCCTAGGGGTGCCCTAGCCTGAGGATAGGGGTGCCCTAGCCTAAGCCTAGGCATGCCCTAGCCTAAGCCTAGGGGTGCCCTATCCTAAGGCTAGGAGAGCCCTAGCCTTAGCCTAAGCCTAGGGGTGCCCTAGCCTGAGCCTAGGGGTGCCCTAGCCTTATGCTAGGGG
Source organism: Tenrec ecaudatus (assembly GCF_050624435.1). NCBI lineage: Eukaryota > Metazoa > Chordata > Mammalia > Afrosoricida > Tenrecidae > Tenrec > Tenrec ecaudatus. The sequence goes on from NW_027459664.1 coordinate 143,701, forward strand.
ATCCCTAGCCTTAGCTTAAGCCTAGGGGTGCCCTAGCCTAAGCCTAGGGGTTCCCTAGCCTAAGTCTAAGGGTGCCTTTGCCTAAGCCTAGGGGTGCCCTAGCCTTAGGCTAGGGGTGTCCTAGCCATAGGCTAGGGGAGCCCTTGCCTTAGCCTAAGCATAGGGGTGCCCAAGGCTAAGCCTAGGTGTGCCCTAGCCTAAGCCTAGGGGTGCCCTAGCCTTAGGCTAGGGGAGCCCTAGCCTTAGCCTAAGCTTAGGGGTGCCCTAGCCTAAGCCTAGGGGTGCCCTAGCCTAAGCCTAGGGGTGCTCTAGCCTTAGGCATGGGGAGGCTAGCTTTAGCCTTAGCCTAGGGGTGCCCTAGCCTAAGCCTAGGGGTGCCCTAGCCTGGGCCTTGGGGTGCCATAGCCTGAGCCTACGGGTGCCCTAGCCTGAGGCTAGGGGAGCCCTAATGTTAGTCTAGTCTAGGATTGCCCTAGCCTAAGCCTGGGGGTGCCATAGCCTGAGTCTAGGGGTGAACTAGCCTGAGGCAATAGGAGCCACAGTCTTAGCCTAAGCCTAGGGGAGCCCTAGCCTAAGCTTAGGGGTGCCCTAGCCTAAGCCTAGGGGTGCCCTAGCCTTAGGCTAGGGTAGCCCTAGCCTGAGCCTAGGAGTGCCCTAGTCTGAGGATAGGGGAGCCCTTGCCTGAGGCTAGGGGAGCCGTTGCCTTAGCCTAAGTGTAGGGGTGCCCTAGCCTTAGGCTAGGGTAGCCCTAGCCTGAGCCTAGGAGTGCCCTAGTCTGAGGATAGGGGAGCCCTTGCCTGAGGCTAGGGGAGCCGTTGCCTTAGCCTAAGTGTAGGGGTGCCCTAGCCTAAGCCTAGGGGTGCCGAAGCTTAAGCCTAGGGGTGCCCTAGCCTTAGTCTAGGAGTTCCCTAGCCTAAGCCTAGGGGTGCCCTAGCCTAAGCCTAAGTTAGCCCAGCCTTAGCCTAAGCCTAGGGGTGCCCTAGCCTAAGCCTAGGGGAGTCCTAGCCTAAGCCTAGGGGTGCCCTAGCCTAAGCCTAGGGGTGCTCTAGCCTTAGCCTAGGGGAGCCCAGCCTTAGCCTAAGCCTAGGGGTGCCCTAGCCTAAGCCTAGGTGTGCCCTAGCCTAAGCTTAGGGGTGCAATAGCCTGAGTCTAGGGTTGCACTAGCCTGAGGCTAGGGGAGCCGTTGCCTTAGCCTAAGTCTAGGGGTGCCCTAGCCTAAGCCTCGGGGTGCCCTAGCCTGAGCCGAGGGGTGCCATAGCTTTAGGCTAGGAGAGCCCTAGCCTTAGCCTAAGCCTAGGGGTGCCCTAGTCTAAGCCTAGGGTGCCCTATCCTGAGCCTAGGGGAGCCCTACCTTAGCCTAAGCATAGGATTGCCCTAGCCTAAGCTTAGGGGTGCCCTAGCCTGAGTCTAGGGGTGCCCTAGCCTGAGGCTAGGGGAGCCGTTGCCTTAGCCTAAGTCTAGGGGTGCCCTAGCCTAAGCCTAGGATGCCCTAGCCTAAACCTAGAGGTGCCCTAGCCTAAGCATAGGGGTGCCCTAGCCCAAGCCTATGGGTGCCCTAGCCTTAGGCTAGGGGAGCCCTAGACTTAGCCTAAGCCTAGGGCTGACCTAGCCTAAGCCTAGGGGTGCCCTAGCCTAAGCCTAGGGATTCCCTAGCCAAAGCCTAGGGGTGCCCTAAACTAAGACTAGGGGTGCCCTAGCCTTAGGCTATGAGACCCCTAGCCTTAGCCTAAGCCCACGGGTGCCTAGCCAAAGCCCAGTGGTGCCCTAGCCTAAGCCTAGGGGTGCCCTAGCCTAAGCCTAGGGGTGCCCTAGCCTAAACCTAAGCCTAGGGGTGCCCTAGCCTAAGTCTAGGGGTGCCCTAGCCTAAGCCTACGGGTGCCCTAGCCTAAGCCTAGGAGTGCCCTAGCCTTAGGCTAGGAGATCCCTAGCCTTAGCCTAAGCCTAGGGGTGCCCTAGCTTAAGCCTAGGGGTGCCCTAGCCTAAGCCTAGGGGTGCTCTAGTCTAAGCCTAGGGGTGCCCTAGCCTTAGGCTATGGGAGCCCTAGCCTTAGCCTAAGCCTACAGGTGCCCTAGCTTAAGCCTAGGGGTGCCGTAGCCTAAGCTTAGGGGTGCCCTCGTCTTAGGCTAAGGGAGCCCTAGCCTTAGCCTAAGCCTAAGGGTGCCTTAGCCTAAGCCTAGAGGTGCCCTAGCCTCAGCTTAAGGGTGCCCTAGCCTCAGCCTTGGGGTGCCCTAGCCTAAGCCTAGGGGTGCCCTAACCTAAGCCTAGGGGTGCCCTATCCTAAGCCTAGTGGTGCCTTAGCCTAAGCCTAGGGGTGACTTAGCCTTAGCCTAAGCCTAGGGGTGCCTTATCCTAAGACTTGGGGTGCCCTAGCCTAAGCCTAGGGGTGCCCTAGCCTTAGGCTAGGGGAGCCCTAGCCTTAGCCTAAGCCTAGGGGTGCCCTAGCCTAAATCTATGGGTGCCCTAGCATAAGCCTAGGGGTGCCATAGCCTGAGTCTAGGGGTGAACTAGCCTGAGGCAAGAGGAGCCACAGTCTTAGCCTAAGCCTAGGGGAGCCCTAGCCTAAGCTTAGGGGTGCCCTAGCCTAAGCCTAAGGGGGGCCCTAGCCTTAGGCTAGGGTAGCCCTAGCCTGAGCCTAGGGGTGCCCCAGCCTGAGGATAGGGGAGCCCTTGCCTGAGGCTAGGGGAGCCGTTGCCTTAGCCTAAGTGTAGGGGTGCCCTAGCCTAAGCCTAGGGGTGCCCAAGCTTAAGCCTAGGGGTGCCCTAGCCTTAGTCTAGGGGTGCCCTAGCCTTAGTCTAGGAGTTCCCTAGCCTAAGCCTAGGGGTGCCCTAGCCTAAGCCTACGGGTGCCCTAGCCTAAGCCTAGGAGTGCCCTAGCCTTAGGCTAGGAGATCCCTAGCCTTAGCCTAAGCCTAGGGGTGCCCTAGCCTAAGCATAGGGGTGCCCTAGCCTTAGGCTATGGGAGCCCTAGCCTTAGCCTAAGCCTACAGGTGCCCTAGCTTAAGCCTAGGGGTGCCGTAGCCTAAGCTTAGGGGTGCCCTAGTCTTAGGCTAGGGGAGCCCTAGCCTTAGCCTAAGCCTAAGGGTGCCTTAGCCTAAGCCTAGTGGTGCCCTAGCCTTAGGCTAGGGGAGCCCAAGCATTAGCCTAAGCCTAGGGGGCCCTAGCCTCAGCTTAAGGGTGCCCTAGCCTCATCATTGGGGTGCCCTAGTCTAAGCCTAGGGGTGCCCTAACCTAAGCCTAGGGGTGCCCTAGCCTAAGCCTAGTGGTGCCTTAGCCTAAGCCTAGGGATGACCTAGCCTTAGCCTAAGCCTAGGGGTGCCTTATCCTAAGACTTGAGGTGCCCTAGCCTAAGCCTAGGGGTGCCCTAGCCTTAGGCTAGGGGAGCCCTAGCCTTAGCCTAAGCCTAGGGGTGCCCTAGCCTAAATCTAGGGGTGCCCTAGCATAAGCCTAGGGGTGCCATAGCCTGAGTCTAGGGGTGAACTAGCCTGAGGCAAGAGGAGCCACAGTCTTAGCCTAAGCCTAGGGGAGCCCTAGCCTAAGCTTAGGGGTGCCCTAGCCTAAGCCTAAGGGGGGCCCTAGCCTTAGGCTAGGGTAGCCCTAGCCTGAGCCTAGGGGTGCCCTAGCCTGAGGATAGGGGAGCCCTTGCCTGAGGCTAGGGGAGCCGTTGCATTAGCCTAAGTGTAGGGGTGCCCTAGCCTAAGCCTAGGGGTGCCGAAGCTTAAGCCTAGGGGTGCCCTAGCCTTAGTCTAGGAGTTCCCTAGCCTTAGCCTAGGGGTGCCCTAGCCTAAGCCTAAGTTAGCCCAGCCTTAGCCTAAGCCTAGGGGTGCCCTAGCCTAAGCCTAGGGGAGTCCTAGCCTAAGCCTAGGGGTGCCCTAGCCTAAGCCTAGGGGTGCTCTAGCCTTAGTCTAGGGGAGCCCAGCCTTAGCCTAAGCCTCGGGGTGCCCTAGCCTGAGCCGAGGGGTGCCGTAGCTTTAGGCTAGGGGAGCCCTAGCCTTAGCCTAAGCCTAGGGGTGCCCCAGTCTAAGCCTAGGGTGCCCTATCCTGAGCCTAGGGGAGCCCTAGCCTAAGCATAGGGGTTCCCTAGCCCAAGCCTATGGGTGCCCTAGCCTTAGGCTAGGGGAGCCCTAGACTTAGCCTAAGCCTAGGGCTGACCTAGCCTAAGCCTAGGGGTGCCCTAGCCTAAGCCTAGGGGTTCCCTAGCCAAAGCCTAGGGGTGCCCTAGCCTAAGACTAGGGGTGCCCTAGCCTTAGGCTAGGAGAGCCCTAGCCTTAGCCTAAGCCTAGGGGTGCCCTAGCCAAAGCCTCGGGGTGCCCTAGCCTAAGCCTAGGGGTGCCCTAGCCTAAGCCTAGGGGTGCCCTATCCTAAATCTAAGCCTAGGGGGGCCCTAGCCTAAGCCTACGGGTGCCCTAGCGTAAGCCTAGGAGTGCCCTAGCCTTAGTCTAGGAGATCCCTAGCCTTAGCCTAAGCCTAGGGGTGCCCTAGCCTAAGCTTAGGGGTGCCCTAGCCTAAGCCTAGGGGTGCCCTAGCCTTAGGCTATGGGAGCCCTAGCCTTAGCCTAAGCCTAAGGGTGCCTTAGCCTAAGCCTAGAGGTGCCCTAGCCTTAGGCTCGGGGAGCCCAAGCATTAGCCTAAGCCTAGGGGGCCCTAGCCTCAGCTTAAGGGTGCCCTAGCCTCAGCCTTGGGGTGCCCTAGCCTAAGCCTAGTGGTGCCTTAGCCTAAGCCTAGGGATGACCTAGCCTTAGCCTAAGCCTAGGGGTGCCTTATCCTAAGACTTGGGGTGCCCTAGCCTAAGCCTAGGGGTGCCCTAGCCTTAGGCTAGGGGAGCCCTAGCCTTAGCCTAATCCTAGGGGTGCCCTAGCCTAAATCTAGGGGTGCCCTAGCCTAAGCCTACGGGTGCGCTAGCCTAAGCCTAGGAGTGCCCTAGCCTTAGCCTAAGCCTAGGGGTGCCCTAGCCTGAGCCTAGGGGTGCCCTAGCTTGAGCCTAGGGGTGCCCTAGCCTTAGGCTAGGGGATCCCTAGCCAGCTTAAGCCTAGGGGTGCCCTAGCCTAAGCCTAGGGGTGCCCTAGCCTAAGCCTAGGGGTGCCCTTAACTAAGCCTAGGGGTTCCCTACCCTAAGTCTAGGGGTGCCTTTGCCTAAGCCTAGGGGTGCCCTAGCCTAATCCTAGGGGTGCCCTAGCCTAAGCCTAGGGGTGCCCTAGCCTAAACCTAAGCCTAGGGGTGCCCTAGCCTAAGTCTAGGGGTGCCCTAGCCTAAGCCTACGGGTGCCCTAGCCTAAGCCTAGGAGTGCCCTAGCCTTAGGCTAGGAGATCCCTAGCCTTAGCCTAAGCCTAGGGGTGCCCTAGCTTAAGCCTAGGGGTGCCCTAGCCTAAGCCTAGGGGTGCCCTAGCCTAAGCCTAGGGGTGCCATAGCCTAAGCTTAGGGGTGCCCTAGTCTTAGGCTAGGGGAGCCCTAGCCTTAGCCTAAGCCTAAGGGTGCCTTAGCCTAAGCCTAGAGGTGCCCTAGCCTTAGGCTAGGGGAGCCCAAGCCTTAGCCTAAGCCTAGGGGGCCCTAGCCTCAGCTTAAGGGTGCCCTAGCCTCAGCCTTTGGGTGCCCTAGCCTAAGCCTAGGGGTACTCTAACCTAAGCCTAGGGTTGCCCTAGCCTAAGCCTAGTGGTGGCTTAGCCTAAGCCTAGGGGTGACCTAACCTTAGCATAAGCCTAGGGGTGCCTTATCCTAAGATTTGGGGTGCCCTAGCCTAAGCCTAGGGGTGCCCTAGCCTTAGGCTAGGGGAGCCCTAGCCTTAGCCTAAGCCTAGGGGTGCCCTAGCCTAAATCTAGGGGTGCCCTAGGCTAAGCCTACGGGTGCGCTAGCCTAAGCCTAGGAGTGCCCAAGCCTTAGGCTAGGGGAGCCCTAGCCTTAGCCTAAGCCTAGGTGTGCCCTAGCCTAAGCCTAGGGGTGCCCTAGCCTAAGCCTAGGGGTGCTCTAGCCTTAGGCATGGGGAGCCTAGCTTTAGCCTTAGCCTAGGGGTGCCCTAGCCTAAGCCTAGGGGTGCCCTAGCCTAAGCCTTGGGGTGCCCTAGCCTGAGGCTAGGGGAGCCCAAGCCTTACCCTAAGCCTAGGGGTGCCCTAGCCTAAGCCTAGGGGTGCCCTAGCCTGGGCCTAGGGGTGCCATAGCCTGAGCCTACGGGTGCCCTAGCCTGAGGCTAGGGGTGCCCTAATGTTACTCTAGCCTAGGATTGCCCTAGCCTAAGCCTAGGGGTGCCATAGCCTGTGTCTAGGGGTGAACTAGCCTGAGGCAAGAGGAGCCACAGTCTTAGCCTAAGCCTAGGCGAGCCCTAGCCTAAGCTTAGGGGTGCCCTAGCCTAAGCCTAGGGGTGCCCTAGCCTTAGGCTAGGGTAGCCATAGCCTGAGCCTAGGGGTGCCCTCGCCTGAGGATAGGGGAGCCCTAGACATAGCCTAAGCCTAGGATTGCCCTAGCGTAAGATAACGGGTGCCCTAGCCTGAGTCTAGGCGTGCCCTTGCCTGAGGCTAGGGGAGCCATTGCCTTAGCCTAAGTGTAGGGTTGCCCTAGCCTAAGCCTATGGGTGCCCAAGCTTAAGCCTAGGGGTGCCCTAGCCTTAATCTAGGAGTTCCCTAGCCTAAGCCTAGGGGTGCCCTAGCCTAAGCCTAAGTTAGCCCAGCCTTAGCCTAAGCCTAGGGGTGCCCTAGCCTAATCCTAGAGGTGCCCTAGCCTAAGCAAAGGGGTGCCCTAGCCCAAGCCATTGGGTGCCCTAGCCTTAGGCTAGGGGATCCCTAGACTTAGCCTAAGCCTAGGGCTGACCTAGCCTAAGCCTAGGGGTGCCCTAGCCTAAGCCTAGGGTGTCCCTAGCCTAAGCCTAGGGGTGTCCTAGCCTAACCCTAGGGGTGCCCTAGCCTTAGGCTAGGAGAGCGCTAGTCTTAGCCTAAGCCTAGGGGTGCCCTAGCCTAAGCCTAGGGGTGTCCTAGCCTAAGCCTAGGGGTGCCCTAGCCTAAGTCTAGGGGTGCCCTAGCTTAAGCCTACGGGTGCCCTAGCCTAAGCCTAGGAGTGCCCTAGCCTTAGGCTAGGAGATCCCTAGCCTTAGCCTAAGACTAGGGGTGCCCTAGCTTAAGCCTAGGGGTGCCCTAGCCTAAGCCTAGGGGTGCCCTAGCCTAAGCCTAGGGGTGCCCTAGCCTTAGGCTATGGGAGCCCTAGCCTTAGCCTAAGCCTACAGGTGCCCTAGCTTAAGCCTAGGGGTTCCGTAGCCTAAGCTTAGGGGTGCCCTAGTCTTAGGCTAGGAGAGCCCTAGCCTTAGCCTAAGCCTAAGGGTGCCTTAGCCTAAGCCTAGAGGTGCCCTAGCCTTAGGCTAGGGGAGCCCAAGCCTTAGCCTAAGCCTAGGGGGCCCTAGCCTCAGCTTATGGGTGCCCTAGCCTCAGCCTTGGGGTGCCCTAGCCTAAGCCTAGGGGTGCCCTAACCTAAGCCTAGGGGTGCCCTAGCCTAAGCCTAGTGGTGCCTTAGCCTAAGCCTAGGGGTTACCTAGCCTTAGCCTAAGCCTAGGGGTGCCTTATCCTAAGACTTGGGGTGCCCTAGCCTAAGCCTAGTGGTGCCCTAGCCTTAGGCTAGGGGAGCCCTAGCCTTAGCCTAAGCCTAGGGGTGCCCTAGCCTAAATCTAGGGGTGCCCTAGCCTAAGCCTACGGGTGCGCTAGCCTAAGCCTAGGAGTGCCCTAGCCTTAGGCTAGGGGATCCCTAGCCTTAGCCTAAGCCTAGGGGTGCCCTAGTTTAAGCCTAGGGGTGCTCTAGCATAAGCCTAGGGGTGCCCTAGCCAAAACCTAGGGGTGACCTAGCCTAAGCTTAGAAGTTCCCTATCCTAAGCCTAGGGGTGCCCTAGCCAAAGCTTAGGGGTGCCCTAGCGTAAGCATAGGGGTGCCCTGGCCTCAGCCTTGGGGTGCCCTAGCCTAAGCCTAGGGGTGCCCTAGCCTAAGCCTAGGGGTGCCCTAGCCTAAGCTTAGGGGTGCCCTAGCCTAAGCTTAGAAGTTTCCTATCCTAAGCCTAGGGGTGCCCTAGCCAAAGCCTAGGGGTGCCCTAACCTAAGCCTAGGGGTGCCCTAGCCTTAGGCTAGGGGAGCCCTAGCCTTAGCCTAAGCCTATGGGTGCCCTAGCTTAAGCCTAGGGGAGGCCTTGCCTAAGCATAGGTGTGCCCTAGCCTAAGCCACAGGTACCCTAGCCTAAGACTAGGGGTGCCCTAGCCTAAGCCTAGGGGTGCCTTTGCCTAAGCCTAGGGGTGCCCTAGCCTAAGCCTAGGGGTGCCCTAGCCATAGTCTAGGGGAGCCCTTGCCTTAGCCTAAGCCTAGGGGTGCCCTAGCCTAAACCTAGGGGTGCCCTAGCCTAAGCCTAGGGGTGCCCTTGCCTTAGGCTAGGGGTGCCCTAGCCTTAGGCTAGGGGAGCCCTAGCCTTAGCCTAAGCCTAGGGGTGCCCTAGCCTAAACCTAGGGGAGCCCTAGCCTGAGCCTAGGGGTGCCCTAGCCTTAGGATAGGGGAGCCCTAGACTTAGCCTAAGCCTAGGATTGCCCCAGCCTAAGCTTCGGGTGCCCTAGCCTGAGTCTAGGGGTGCCCTAGCCTAAGCCTAGGGGTGCCCTAACTTGAGCCTAGGGGTGCCCTAGCCTATGGCTAGGGGATCCCTAGCCTTAGCTTAAGCCTAAGGGTGCCCTAGCCTAAGCCTAGGGGTTCCCTAGCCTAAGCCTAGGGGTGCCTTTGCCTAAGCCTATGGGTGCCCTAGCCTAATCCTAGGGGTGCCCTAGCCATAGGCTAGGGGAGCCCTTGCCTTAGCCTAAGCCTAGGGGTGCCCTAGCCTAAGCCTAGGTGTGCCCTAGATAAGCTTAGGGGTGCCCTAGCCTTAGGCTAGGGAAGCCCTAGCCTTAGCCTAAGCCTAGGGGTGCCCTAGCCTAAGCCTAGGGGTGCCCTAGCCTAAGCCTTGCGGTGCTCTAGCCTTAGGCTAGGGGAGCCTAGCCTTAGGCTAAGCCTAGAGGTGCCCTAGCCTAAGCCTAGGGTTGCCCTAGCCTGAGCCTAGGGGTGCCCTATCCTGAGCCAACGGGTGCCCTAGCCTGAGGCTAGGGGAGCCCTAACGTTAGTCTAGCCTTGGATTTCCCTAGCCTAAGCCTAGGTGTGCCCTAGCCTAAGCCTAGGTTAGCCCAGCCTTATCCTAAGCCTAGGGGTGCCCTAGCGTAAGCCTAGGGGTGGCCTAGCCTAAGCCTAGTGGTGCCCTAGCCTAAGCCTAGGGGTGCTCTACCCTTAGGCTAGGGGAGCCCTAGCCTTAGCCTAGGGGTGCCCTAGCCTAAGCCTAGGGGTGCCCTAGCCTAAACCTAAGCCTTGGGTGGCCTAGCCAAAGCCTAGGGGTGCCCTAGCCTAAGCCTAGGGGTGCCCTAGCCTAAACCTAGGGGTGCCCTAGCCTAAACCTAAGCCTAGGGGTGCCCTAGCCTTAGTCTAGGGGTGCCCTAGCCTAAGCCTACTGGTGCCCTAGCCTAAGCCTAGGAGTGCCCTAACCTTAGGCTAGGAGATCCCTAGCCTTAGCCTAAGCCTAGGGGTGCCCTAGCTTAAGCCTAGGGGTGCCCTAGCCTAAGCCTAGGGGTGCCCTAGCCTAAGCCTAGGCGTGCCCTAGCCTTAGGCTATGGGAACCCTAGCCTTAGCCTAAGCCTACAGGTGCCCTAGCTTAAGCCTAGGGGTGCCGTAGCCTAAGCTTAGGGGTGCCCTAGTCTTAGGCTAGGGGAGCCCTAGCCGTAGCCTAAGCCTAAGGGTGCCTTAGCCTAAGCCTAGAGGTGCCCTAGCCTTAGGCTAGGGGAGCCCAAGCCTTAGCCTAAGCCTAGGGGGACCTAGCCTCAGCTTAAGGGTGCCCTAGCCTCAGCCTTTGGGAGCCCTAGCCTAAGCCTAGGGGTGCCCTAACCTAAGCCTAGGGTTGCCCTAGCCTAAGCCTAGTGGTGGCTTAGCCTAAGCCTAGGGGTGACCTAGCCTTAGCCTAAGCCTAGGGGTGCCTTATCCTAAGACTTGGGGTGCCCTAGCCTAAGCCTAGGGGTGCCCTAGCCTTAGGCTAGGGGAGCCCTAGCCTTAGCCTAAGCCTAGGGGTGCCCTAGCCTAAATCTAGGGGTGCCCTAGCCTAAGCCTACGGGTGCACTAGCCTAAGCCTAGGAGTGCCCTAGCCTTAGGCTAGGGGATCCCTAGCCTTAGCCTAAGCCTAGGGGTGCCCTAGCCTTAGGCTAGGGGATCCCTAGCCTTAGCCTAAGCCTAGGGGAGCCCTAGCCTGAGCCTAGGGGTGCCCTAGCCTTAGGATAGGGGAGCCCTAGACTTAGCCTAAGCCTAGGATTGCCCCAGCCTAAGCTTCTGGTCGCCTAGCCTGAGTCTAGGGGTGCCCTAGCCTAAGCCAAGGGGTGCCCTAGCTTGAGCCTAGGGGTGCCCTTTTTTAGGCTAGGGGATCCCTAGCCTTAGCTTAAGCCTATGGGTGCCCTAGCCTAAGCCTAGGGGTTCCCTAGCCTAAGCCTAGGGGTGCCTTTGCCTAAGCCTAGGGGTGCCCTAGCGTAATTCTAGGGGTGCCCTAGCCATAGGCTAGGGGAGCCCTTGCCTTTGCCTAAGCCTAGGGGTGCCCTAGCTTAAGCCTAGGTGTGCCCTAGCTAAGCCTAGGGGTGCACTAGCCTTAGGCTAGGGGAGCCCTACCCTTAGCCTAACCTAGGGGTGCCCTTGCCAAAGCCTAGGGGTGCCCTAGCCTAAGCCTAGCGGTGCTCTAGCCTTAGGCTAGGGGACCCTAGCCTTAGCCTCAGCCTAGGGGTGCCCTAGCCTAAGCCTAGTGTTGCCCTAGCCTGAGCCTAGGGGTGCCCTATCCTGAGCCTACGGGTGCCCTAGCCTGAGGCTAGGGGAGCCCTAACGTTAGTCTAGTCTTGGATTACCCTAGGCTAAGCCTAGGGGTGCCATAGCCTGAGTCTAGGGGTGCACTAGCCTGAGGCAAGGGGAGTCGCAGCCTTAGCCTAAGCCTAGGGGAGCCCTAGTCTAAGCTTAGGGGTGCCCTAGCCTAAGCCTATGGGTGCACTAGCCTTAGTCTAGGGGTTCCCTAGCCTAAGCCTAGGTGTGCCCTAGCCTAAGCCTAGGTTAGCCCAGCCTTAGCCTAAGCCTAGAGGTGCCCTAGCGTAAGCCTAGGGGTGGCCTAGCCTAAGCCTAGTGGTGCCCTAGCCTAAGCCTAGGGGTGCTCTACCCTGAGGCTAGGGGAGCCCTAGCCTTAGCCTAAGCCTGGGGGTGCCCTAGCCTAAGCCTAGGGGTGCCCTAGCCAAAGCCTATGGGTGCCCTAGCCTTAGGCTAGGGGAGCCCTAGACTTAGCCTAAGCCTAGAGGTGACCTAACCTAAGCATAGGGGTGCCCTAGCCTAAGCCTAGCGGTTCCCTAGCCTAAGCCCAGAGGTTCCCTAGCGTAAGCTTAGGGGTGCCCTAGCCTAAACCTAGGGGTGCCCTAGCCTTAGGCTAGGTGAGCCCTAGCCTTAGCCTAAGCCTAGGGGTGCCCTAGCCTAAGCCAATGGGTGCCCTAGCCTAAGCCTAGGGGTGCCCTAGAACAAGCCTAGGGGTGCCATCAACTAAGCCTAGGGGTGCCATAGGCTAAGCCTAGGGGTGCCCTAGCCTAAGCCTAGGGGAGCCCAAGCCTTAGCCTAAGCCTAGGGGTGCCCTAGTCTAATCCTAGGGGTGCCCTAGCCTAAGCCTAGGGGTGCCCTAGCCTTAGGCTAGGGGAGCCCTAGCCTTAGCCTAAGACGAGGGGTGCCCCTGCCTAAGACTAGGGATGCCCAAGCCTAAGCCTAGATGTGCCGTAACCTAAGCCTAGAGCTTCCCTAGCCTAAGCCTAGGGGTGCCCTAGCCTTAGGCTAGGCGAGCCCTAGCCTTAGCCTAAGCCTAGGGGTGCACTGGCCTTAGCCTAAGCCTAGGGGTGCCCTAGCCTAAGCCTATGGGTGCCCTAGCCTAAGCCTAGGGGTGCCCTAGAACAAGCCTAGGGGTGCCATCGCCTAAGCCTAGGGTTGCCATAGGCTAAGCCTAGGGGTGCCCTAGCCTAAGCCTAGGGGTCCCGTAGCCTTAGGCAAGGGGAGCCCTAGCCTTAGCCTAAGCCTAGGGTTACCCTAGCCTAAGCCTAGGGGTGCCCTATCCTAAGCCTAGGCGTGCCCTAGCCTAAGCCTAGGGGTGCTCTAGCCTTAGGGTAGGGGAGCCCTGGCCTTAGCCTAAGTCTAGGGGTGTCCTAGCCTAAGCCTATGGGTGCCCTAGCCTAAGCCTAGGGGTGCCCTAGCCTTAGGGTAGAAGAGCCCTAGCCTTAGCCTAAGCCTAGGGGTGCCCTAGCTTAAGCCTAGGGGTGCCCTAGCCTAAGCTTAGGGGTGCCCTAGCTTAACCTAGGGGTGCCCTAGCCTAAGCCTAGGGGTGCCCTAGCCTAAGCATAAGCTTAGGGGTGCCCTAGCCTAAGCCTAGGGGTGCCCAGGCCTTAGGCTACGGGAGTCCTTGCCTTAGCTTAAGCCTATGGCTGCCCTAGCCTAAGCTTAAGGGTGCCCTACCCTAAGCCTAGGGGTGCCCTAGCCTAAGCCTAGTGGTACCCTAGCCTAAGCCTAGAGGTGCCCTAGCCTTAGGCTAGGTGAGCCCAAGCATTAGCCTAAGCCTAGGGGTGCCCTAGCCTAAGCCTAGGGGTGCCTGAGCCTAAGCCTAGGGGTGCCCTAACCTAAGCCTAGGGGTGCCCTATCCTAAGCCTAGGCGTGCCCTAGCCTAAGCCTAGGGGAGTCCTAGCCTTAGCCTAAGCCTACGGGTGCACTAGCCTAAGCCTAGGGTTGCTGAGCCTAAGCCTAGGTGAGCCCTAGCGTCAGGCTAGGGGAGCCCTAGCCTTAGCCTAAGCCCTGGGGTGCCCTAGCCTAAACCTAGGGGTGCCCTAGCCTGAGCCTTGGGGTGCCCTAGCCTGAGCCTAGGGGTGCCATAGCCTGAGTCTAGGGGTGAACTAGCCTGAGGCAAGGGGAGCCACAGTCTTAGCCTAAACCTAGGGGTGCCCTAGCCTGAGCCTTGGGGTGCCCTAGCCTAAGCCTAGGGGTGCCATAGCCTGAGTCTAGGGGTGAACTAGCCTGAGGCAAGGGGAGCCACAGTCTTAGCCTAAACCTAGGGGAGCCCTAGCCTAAGCTTAGGGGTGCCCTAGCCTAAGCCTAGGGGTGCCCTAGCCTTAGGCTAGGGTAGCCCTAGCCTGAGCCTAGGGTTGCCCTTGCCTGAGGATAGGGGAGCGCTAGACTTAGCCTAAGCCTAGGATAGCCCTAGCCTAAGATAACGGGTGCCCTAGCCTGAGTCTAGGGGTGCCCTTGCCTGAGGCTAGGGGAGCCGTTGCCTTAGCCTAAGTGTAGGGGTGCCCTAGCCTAAGCCTAGGGGTGCCCAAGCTTAAGCCTAGGGGTGCCCTGGCCTTAGTCTAGGAGTTCCCTAGCCTAAGCCTAGGGGTGCCCTAGCCTAAGCCTCAGTTAGCCCAGCCTTAGCCTAAGCCTAGGGGTGCCCTAGCCTAAGCCTAGGGGTGTCCTAGCCTAAGCCTAGGGCTGCCCTAGCCTAAGCCTAGGGGTGCTCTAGCCTTAGGCTAGGGGAGCCCAGCCTTAGCCTAATCCTAGGGGTTCCCTAGCCTAAGCCTAGGGGTGCCCTAGCCTAAGCCTAGGGGTGCCCTAGCCTAAGCCTAGGGGTGCCCTAGCCTAAGCCTAGGGGTGCCCTAGCCTAAACCTAAGCCTAGGGGTGCCCTAGCCTAAGCCTATGGGTGCCCTAGCCTAAGCCTAGGGGTGCCCTAGAACAAGCCTAGGGGTGCCATCGCCTAAGCCTAGGGGTGCCATAGGCTAAGCCTAAGGGTGCCCTAGCCTAAGCCTAGGGGTTCCCTAGCTTTAGGCAAGGGGAGCCTTAGCCTTAGCCTAAGCCTAGGTTTACCCTAGCCTAAGCCTCGTGGTTCCCTACCCTAAGCCTAGGGGTGCCCTAGCCTCAGCCTAGAGGTGCCCTAGCCTAAGCCTATGGGTGCCCTAACCTAAGCCTAGCGGTGCCCTAGCCTTAGCCTAGGGATGCCCTAGCCTAAGCCTAGGGGTGCCCTAGCCTAAGCCTAAGCTTAGGGGTGCCCTAGCCTAAGCCTAGGGGTGCCCAGGCCTTAGGCTAGGGGAGCCCTTGCCTTAGCTTAAGCCTATGGCTGCCATAGCCTAAGCCTAGTGGTGCCCTACCCTAAGCCTAGAGGTGCCCTAGCCTTAGGCTAGGTGAGCCCAAGCATTAGCCTAAGTCTAGGGGTGCCCTAGCCTAAGCCTAGGGGTGCCCTAACCTAAGCCTAGGGGTGCCCTAGCCTAAGCCTACGGGAGCCCTAGCCTATGCCTTGGGGTGCCCTATCCTAAGCCTAGGTGAGCCCTAGCCTCAGGCTAGGGGAGCCCTAGCCTTAGCCTAAGCCTATGGGTGCCCTAGCCTAAACCTAGGGGTGCCCTAGCCTGAGCTTAGGGTAGCCCTAGCCTGAGCCTACGGGTGTCCTAGCCTTAGGCTAGGGGAGCCCTAACCTTACCCTAAGCCTAGGGGTGGCCTAGCCTAAGCCTATGGGTCCCATAGCCTAAGCCTTGGGGTGCCCTAGCCTAAGCCTAGGTGTGCCCTAGCCTAAGCCTAGGGGTGCCTTAACCTGAAGCTCTCGGAGCCGTAGCCTTATCCTAAGCCTAGTGGTGCCCTAGCCTAAGCCTAGGCGTGCCCTAGCCTAAGCCTAGGCATGCCCTAGCCTAAGCCTAAGCCTAGGGGTGCCCTAGCCTGAGCCTAGGTGTGCCCTAGCCTAAGCCTAGGGAGCCCTAGCCTTAGGCTAGGGGAGCCCTAGCCTTAGCCTAAGCCTAGGTGCTCCCTAGCCTAAGCCTAGGGGTGGCCTAGCCTAAGCCTAGGCGTCCCCTAGCCTAAGCTTTGGGATGCCCTAGTCTTAGGCTAGGGGAGCCCTAGCCTTAGCCTAAGCTTAGGGGTGCCCTAGCCTAAGTCTAGGGGTGCCCTAACCTAAGCCTAGGGGTGCCCTAGACTAAGACTAGTGGTGCCCTAGCCTTAGGCTAGGTAAGCCCAAGCCTTAGCCTAAGCCTAGTGGTGCCCTAGCCTAAACCTAGGGGTGCCTGAGCCTAAGCCTAGGGGTGCCCTAACCTAAGCCTAGGGGTGCCCTAGCCTAAGCCTAGGCATGCCCTAGCCTAAGCCTAGGGGAGTCCTAGCCTTAGCCTAAGTCTAGGGGTGACCTAGACTTAGCCTAAGCCTATGTCTGCCCTAGCCTAAGCCTAGGGGTGCCCTAGCCTAAGCCTAGGGGAGCCCTAGACTTAGCCTAAGCTTATGGCTGCCCTAGCCTAAGCCTAGGGGTGCCCTAGCCTAAGCCTAGGGGTGCCCTAACCTTAGGCTAGGGGAGCCCTAGCCTTTGCCTAAGCCTAGGGGTGCCCTAGCGTAAGTCTAGGGATGCCCTTGCCTAAGCCTAGGGGTGCCCTAGCCTAAGTCTATGGGTGCCCTAGCCTAAGCCTAGGGGTGCCCTAGCCTTAGACTAAGCCTAGGGTTGCACTAGTCTAATCCTAGGGGTTCCCTAGCCTAAGCCTAGGGGTGCCCTAGCCTTAGGCTAGGGGAGCCCTAGCCTTAGCCTAAGACCAGGGGTGCCCCTGCCTAAGTCTAGGGGTGCCCAAGCCTAAGCCTAGATGTGCCCTAACCTAAGCCTAGAGCTGCCCTAGCCTAAGCCTAGGGGTGCCCTAGGCTTAGGCTAGGCGAGCCCTAGCCTTAGCCTAAGCCTAGGGGTGCCCTAGCCTTAGCCTAAGCCTAGGGGTGCCCTAGCCTAAGACTATGGGTGCCCTAGCCTCAGCCTAGGGGTGCCCTAGAACAAGCCTAGGGGTGCCATCGCCTAAGCCTAGGGTTTCCATAGGCTAAGCCTAGGGGTGCCCTAGCCTAAGCCTAGGGGTGCCCTAGCCTAAGCCTAGGGGTGTTCTAGCCTTAGGCAAGGGGAGCCTAGCTTTAGCCTTAGCCTAGGGGTGCCCTAGCCTAAGCCTAGGGGTGCCCTAGCCTAAGCTTTGGGGTGCCCTAGCCTGAGGCTAGGGGAGCCCAAGCCTTAGCTTAAGCCTAGGGGTGCCCTAGCCTAAGCCTAGGGGTGCCCTAGCCTGGGCCTAGGGGTGCCATAGCCTGAGCCTACGGGTGCCCTAGCCTGAGGCTAGGGGAGCCCTAATGTTAGTCTAGCCTAGGATTGCCCTAGCCTAAGCCTAGGGGTGCCATAGCCTGAGGCTAGGCGTGAAATAGCCTGAGGCAAGTGGAGCCACAGTCTTAGCCTAAACCTAGGGGAGCCCTAGCCTAAGCTTAGGGGTGCCCTAGCCTAAGCCTAGGGGTGCCCTAGCCTTAGGCTAGGGTAGCCCTAGCCTGAGCCTACGGGTGCCCCTGCCTGAGGATAGGGGAGCCCTAGACTTAGCCTAAGCCTAGGATTGCCCTAGCCTAAGATAACGGGTGCCCTAGCCTGAGTATAGGGGTGCCCTTGCCTGAGGCTAGGGGAGCCGTTGCCCTAGCCTAAGCCTAGGGGTGCCGAAGCTTAAGCCTAGGGGTGCCCTAGCCTTAGTCTAGGAGTTCCCTAGCCTAAGCCTAGGGGTGCCCTAGCCTAAGCCTAAGTTAGCCCAGCCTTAGCCTAAGCCTAGGGGTGCCCTAGCCTAAGCCTAGGGGTGTCCTAGCCTAAGCCTAGGGGTGCCCTAGCCTAAGCCTAGGGGTGCTCTAGCCTTAGGCTAGGGGAGCCCAGCCTTAGCCTAAGCCTAGGGGTGCCCTAGCCTAAGCCTAGGGGTGCCCTAGCCTAAGCTTAGGGGTGCAATAGCCTGAGTCTAGGGGTGCACTAGCCTGAGTCTAGGGGAGCCGTAGCCTTAGCCTAAGCATAGGGGAGCCCTAGCTTAAGCCTAGGGGTGTCCTAGCCTAAGCCTAGGGGTGCCCTAGGCTAAGCCTTGCGGTGCCCTAGCCTAAGCCTAGGCTTCCCCTAGCCTAAGCCTAGGGGAGTCCTAGCCTAAGCCTAGGGGTGCCCTAGCCTAAGCCTAGGGGTGCCCTAGCCTTAGCCTAAGCCTAGGGGTGCCCTAGTCTAAGCCTAGGGTGCCCTATCCTGAGCCTAGGGAGCCCTACCTTAGCCTAAGCATAGGATTGTCCTAGCCTAAGCTTAGGGGTGCCCTAGCCTGAATCTAGGGGTGCCGTTGCCTTAGCCTAACTCTAGGGGTGCCTTAGCCTAAGCCTAGGGGTGCCCTAGCCTAAGCCTAGAGGTGCCCTAGCCTAAGCCTAGGGGTGCCCTAGCCTAAGCCTAGAGGTGCCCTAGCCTAAGCCTAGGGGTTCCCTAGCCTAAGCCTAAGGGTGCCCTAGCCTAAGCCTAGGGGTGCCCTAGCCTTAGGCTAGGAGAGCCCTAGCCTTAGCCTAAACCCAGGGGTGTCCTAGCCAAAGCCTAGGGGTGCCCTAGCCTAAGCCTAGGGGTGCCCTAGCCTAAGCCTAGGGGTGCCCTAGCCTAAACCTAAGCCTAGGGGTGCCCTAGCATAAGCCTATGGGTGCCCTAGCCTAAGCCTAGGGGTGCCCTAGAACAATCCTAGGGGTGCCATCGCCTAAGCCTAGGGGTGCCATAGGCTAAGCCTAGGGGTGCCTTAGCCTAAGCCTAGGGGTTCCCTAGCTTTAGGCAAGGGGAGCCTTAGCCTTAGCCTAAGCCTAGGTTTACCCTAGCCTAAGCCTAGGGGTTCCCTACCCTAAGCCTAAGGGTGCCCTAGCCTAAGCCTAGAGGTGCCCTAGCCTAAGCCTATGGGTGCCCTAACCTAAGCCTAGGGGTGCCCTAGCCTTAGCCTAGGGATGCCCTAGCCTAAGCCTAGGGGTGCCCTAGCCTAAGCCTAAGCTTAGGGGTGCCCTAGCCTAAGCCTAGGGGTGCCCAGGCCTTAGGCTAGGGGAGCCCTTGCCTTAGCTTAAGCCTATGGCTGCCATAGCCTAAGCCTAGTGGTGACCTACCCTAAGCCTAGAGGTGCCCTAGCCTTCGGCTAGGTGAGACCAAGCATTAGCCTAAGCCTAGGGTTGCCCTAGCCTAAGCCTAGGGGTGCCTGAGCCTAAGCCTAGGGGTGCCCTAGCCTAAGCCTAGAGGTGCCCTAGCCTGATTCTACGGGTGCCCTAGCATAAGGTTACGGGAGCCCTAGCCTTAGTCTAGCCTAGGATTGCCCTAGCCTAAGCCTAGGGTTGCCATAGCCTGAGTCTAGGGGTGCCCTAACCTGAGGCTCTCGGAGCCGTAGCCTTATCCTAAGCCTAGTGGTGCCCGAGCCTAAGCCTAGGCGTGCCCTAGCCTAAGCCTAGGCATGCCCTAGCCTAAGCCTAAGCCTAGGGGTGCCCTAGCCTGAGCCTAGGGGTGCCCTAGCTTGAGCCTAGGGGTGACCTAGCCTTAGGCTAGGGGATCCTTAGCCTTAGCTTAAGCCTAGGTGTGCCCTAGCCTAAGCCTAGGGGTGCCATAGCCTGAGTCTAGGGGTGCCCTAACCTGAGGCTCTCAGAGCCGTAGCCTTATCCTAAGCCTAGTGGTGCCCTAGCCTAAGCCTAGGGGTGCCCTAGACTAAGCCTAGGCATGCCCTAGCCTAAGCCTAGGGGTGCCCTATCCTAAGGCTAGGAGAGCCCTAACCTTAGCCTAAGCCTAGGGGTGCCTTAGCCTCAGCCTAGGGGTGCCCTAGCTTGAGCCTAGGGGTGCCCTAGCCTTAGGCTATGGGATCCCTAGCCTTAGCTTAAGCCTAGGGGTGCCCTAGCCTAAGCCTAGGGGTGCCCTAGCCTAAGCCTAGGGGTGCCCTTGCCTAAGCCTAGGGGTTCCCTAGACTAAGTCTAGGGGTGCCTTTGCCTAAGCCTAGGGGTGCCCTAGCCTAATCATAGGGGTGTCCTAGCCATAGGCCAAGGGAGCCCTTGCCTTAGCCTAAGCCTAGGGGTGCCCTAGTCTAAGCCTAGGGTGCCCTATCCTGAGCCTAGGGAGCCCTACCTTAGCCTAAGCATAGGATTGTCCTAGCCTAAGCTTAGGGGTGCCCTAGCCTGAGTTTAGGGGTGCCCTAGCCTGAGGCTAGGGGAGCCGTTGCCTTAGCCTAAGTCTAGGGGTGCCTTAGCCTAAGCCTAGGGGTGCCCTAGCCTAAGCCTAGAGGTGCCCTAGCCTAAGCATAGGGGTTCCCTAGCCCAAGCCTATGGGTGCCCTAGCCTTAGGCTAGGGGAGCCCTAGACTTAGCCGAAGCCTAGGGCTGACCTAGCCTAAGCCTAGGGGTGCCCGAGCCTAAGCCTAGAGGTGCCCTAGCCTAAGCCTAGGGGTGCCCTAGCCTAAGCCTAGGGGTGCCCTAGCCTAAGCCTAGGGGTTCCCTAGCCTAAGCCTAGGGGTGCCCTAGCCAAAGCCTAGGGGTGCCCTAGCCTAAGCCTAGGGGTGCCCTAGCCTAAGCCTAGGGGTGCCCTAGCCTAAACCTAAGCCTAAGGGTGCCCTAGCCTAAGCCTAGGGGTGCCCTAGCCTAAACCTAAGCCTAGGGGTGCCCTAGCCTAAGCCTATGGGTGCCCTAGCCTAAGCCTAGGGGTGGCCCTAGAATAAGCCTAGGGGTGCCATCGCCTAAGCCTAGGGGTGCCATAGGCTAAGCCTAGGGGTGCCTTAGCCTAAGCCTAGGGGTTCCCTAGCTTTAGGCAAGGGGAGCCTTAGCCCTAGCCTAAGCCTAGGTTTACCGTAGCCTAAGCCTAGGGGTTCCCTACCCTAAGCCTAGGGGTGCCCTAGCCTAAGCCTAGAGGTGCCCTAGCCTAAGCCTATGGGTGCCCTAACCTAAGCCTAGGGGTGCCCTAGCCTTAGCCTAGGGATGCCCTAGCCTAAGCCTAGGGTGCCCTAGCCTTAGCCTAAGCCTAGTAGTGCCCTAGTCTAAGCCTAGGGTGCCCTATCCTGAGCCTAGGGAGCTCAACCTTAGCCTAAGCATAGGATTGTCCTAGCCTAAGCTTAGGGGTGCCCTAGCCTGAGTCTACGGGTGCCCTAGCCTGAGGCTAGGGGAGCCGTTGCCTTAGCCTAAGTCTAGGTGTGCCTTAGCCTAAGCCTAGGGGTGCCCTAGCCTAAGCCTAGGGGTGCCCTAGCCTAAGCCTAGGGGTGCACTAGCCTAAGCCTAGGGGTGCCCTAGCCTAAACCTAAGCCTAGGGGTGCCCCAGCATAAGAATATGGGTGCCCTAGCCTAAGCCTAGGGGTGCCCTAGAACAAGACTAGGGGTGCGATCGCCTAAGCCTAGGGGTGCAATATGATAAGCCTAGGGGTGCCTTAGCCTAAGCCTAGGGGTTCCCTAGCTTTAGGCAAGGGGAGCCTTAGCCTTAGCCTAAGCCTAGGTTTACCCTAGCCTAAGCCTAGGGGTTCCCTACCCTAAGCCTAGCGGTGCCCTAGCCTAAGCCAAGAGGTGCCCTAGCCTAAGCCTATGGGTGCCCTAACCTAAGCCTAGGGGTGCCCTAGCCTTAGCCTAGGGATGCCCTAGCCTAAGCCTAGGGGTGCCCTAGCCTAACCCTAAGCTTAGGGGTGCCCTAGCCTAAGCCTAGGGGTGCCCAGTCCGTAGGCTAGGGGAGCCCTTGCCTTAGCTTAAGCCTATGGCTGCCATAGCCTAAGCCTAGTGGTGCCCTACCCTAAGCCTAGAGGTGCCCTAGCCTTAGGCTAGGTGAGACCAAGCATTAGCCTAAGCCTAAGGGTGCCCTAGCCTGAGCCTAGGGGTGCCTGAGCCTAAGCCTAGGGGTGCCCTAACCTAAGCCTAGGGGTGCCCTAGCCTAAGCCTAGGCGTGCCCTAGCCTAAGCCTAGGGGAGTCCTAGCCTTAGCCTAAGCCTACGGGTGCCCTAGCCTAAGCCTAGGGGTGCCCTAGCCTAAGCCTAGGTGAGCCCTAGCCTCAGGCTAGGGGAGCCCTAGCCTTAGCCTAAGCCTAGGGGTGCCCTAGCCTGAGCCTACGGGTGCCCTAGGCCTTAGGCTAGGGGAGCCCTAACCTTACCCTAAGCCTAGGGGTGGCCTAGCCTAAGCCTATGGGTCCCATAGCCTAAGCCTAGGGGTGCCCTAGCCTAAGCCTAGGGGTGCCCTAGCCTAAGCCTAGGGGTGCCCTAGCCTAAGCCTAGGGGTGCCCTAGCCTAAGCCTAGGCTTCCCCTAGCCTAAGGCTAGGGGAGTCCTAGCCTTAGCCTAAGCCTAGGGGTGCCCTAGCCTAAGCCTATGGGTGCCCTAGCCTGATCCTACGGGTGCCCTAGCATAAGGTTAGGGGAGCCCTAGCCTTAGTCTAGCCTAGGATTGCCCTAGCCTAAGCCTAGGGTTGCCATAGCCTGAGTCTAGGGGTGCCCTAACCTGAGGCTCTCGGAGCCGTAGCCTTATCCTAAGCCTAGTGGTGCCCGAGCCTAAGCCTAGGCGTGCCCTAGCCTAAGCCTAGGCATGCCCTAGCCTAAGCCTAAGCCTAGGGGTGCCTTAGCCTGAGCCTAGGGGTGCCCTAGCTTGAGCCTAGGGGTGACCTAGCCTTAGGCTAGGGGATCCTTAGCCTTAGCTTAAGCCTAGGTGTGCCCTAGCCTAAGCCTAGGGGTGCCATAGCCTGAGTCTAGGGGTGCTCTAACCTGAGGCTCTCAGAGCCGTAGCCTTATCCTAAGCCTAGTGGTGCCCTAGCCTAAGGCCTAGGGGTGCCCTAGACTAAGCCTAGGCATGCCCTAGCCTAAGCCTAGGGGTGCCCTATCCTAAGGCTAGGAGAGCCGTAGCCTTAGCCTAAGCCTAGGGGTACCTTAGCCTCAGCCTAGGGGTGCCCTAGCTTGAGCCTAGGGGTGCCCTAGCCTTAGGCTATGGGATCCCTAGCCTTAGCTTAAGCCTAGGGGTGCCCTAGCCTAAGCCTAGGGGTGCCCTAGCCTTAGCCTAGGGGTGCCCTAGCCTAAGCCTAGGGGTGCTCTTGCCTAAGCCTAGGGGTTCCCTAGCCTAAGTCTAGGGGTGCCTTTGCCTAAGCCTAGGGGTGCAGTAGCCTAATCCTAGGGGTGTCCTAGCCATAGGCCAAGGGAGCCCTTGCCTTAGCCTAAGCCTAGGGGTGCCCTAGGCTAAGCCTAGGTGTGCCCTAGCCTAAGCCTAGGGGTGCCCTAGCCTTAAGCTAGGGGAGCCCTAGCCTTAGGCTAGGGGAGCCCTAGCCTTAGCCTAAGCCTAGGTGTGCCCTAGCCTAAGCCTAGGGGTGCCCTAGCCTAAGCCTAGGGGTGTTCTAGCCTTAGGCATGGGGAGCCTAGCCTTAGCCTTAGGCTAGGGGTGCCCTAGCCTAAGCCTAGGGGTGCCCTAGCCTAAGCCTTGGGGTACCCTAGCCTGAGGCTAGGGGAGCCCAAGCCTTAGCCTAAGTCTAGGGGTGCCCTAGCCTAAGCCTAGGGGTGCCCTAGCCGGGGCCTAGGGGTGCCATAGCCTGAGCCTAAGGGTGCCCTAGCCTGAGGCTAGGGGAGCCCTAATGTTAGTCTAGCCTAGGATTGCCCTAGCCTAAGCCTAGGGGTGCCATAGCCTGAGTCTAGGGGTGAACTAGCCTGAGGCAAGAGGAGCCACAGTCTTAGCCTAAACCTAGGGGAGCCCTAGCCTAAGCTTAGGGGTGCCCTAGCCTAAGCCTAGGGGTGGCCTAGCCTAAGCCTAGGGGTGCCCTAGCCTTAGGCTAGAAGAGCCCTAGCCTTAGCCTAAGCCTAGGTGTGCCCTAGCTTAAGCCTAGGGGTGACCTAGCCTAAGCTTAGGGGTGCCCTAGCTTAACCTAGGGGTGCCCTAGCCTAAGCCTAGGGGTGCCCCAGCCTAAGCCTAAGCTTAGGGGTGCCCTAGCCTAAGCCTATGGGTGCCCTAGCCTGATCCTACGGGTGCCCTAGCATAAGGTTAGGGGAACCCTAGCCTTAGTCTAGCTTAGGATTGCCCTAGCCTAAGCCTAGGGTTGCCATAGCCTGAGTCTAGGGGTGCCCTAACCTGAGGCTCTCGGAGCCGTAGCCTTATCCTAAGCCTAGTGGTGCCCTAGCCTAAGCCTAGGGGTGCCTTAGCCTGAGCCTAGGGGTGCCCTAGCTTGAGCCTAGTGGTGACCTAGCCTTAGGCTAGGGGATCCTTAGCCTTAGCTTAAGCCTAGGTGTGCCCTAGCCTAAGCCTAGGGGTGCCATAGCCTGAGTCTAGGGGTGCTCTAGCCTGAGGCTCGCAGAGCCGTAGCCTTATCCTAAGCTAGTGGTGCCCTAGCCTAAGCCTAGCGGTGCCCTAGACTAAGCCTAGGCATGCCCTAGCCTAAGCCTAGGGGTGCCCTATCCTAAGGCTAGGAGAGCCGTAGCCTTAGCCTAAGCCTAGGGGTGCCTTAGCCTCAGCCGAGGTGTGCCCTAGCTTGAGCCTAGGGGTGCCCTAGCCTTAGGCTATGGGATCCCTAGCCTTAGCTTAAGCCTAGGGGTGCCCTAGCCTAAGCCTAGGGGTGCCCTAGCCTAAGCCTAGGGGTGCTCTTGCCTAAGCCTAGGGGTTCCCTAGCCTAAGTCTAGGGTGCCTTTGCCTAAGTCCTAGGGGTGCCCTAGCCTAATCCTAGGGGTGTCCTAGCCATAGGCCAAGGGAGCCCTTGCCTTAGCCTAAGCCTAGGGGTGCCCTAGCCTAAGCTTAGGGGTGCCCTAGCCTAAGCCTTAGGGTACCCTAGCCTGAGGCTAGGGGAGCCCAAGCCTTAGCCTAAGTCTAGGGGTGCCCTAGCCTAAGCCTAGGGGTGCCCTAGCCGGGGCCTAGGGTGCCATAGCCTGAGCCTAAGGGTACCCTAGCCTGAGGCTAGGGGAGCCCTAATGTTAGTCTAGCCTAGGATTGCCCTAGCCTAAGCCTAGGGGTGCCATAGCCTGAGTCTAGGGGTGAACTAGCCTGAGGCAAGAGGAGCCACAGTCTTAGCCTAAACCTAGGGGAGCCCTAGCCTAAGCTTAGGGGTGCCCTAGCCTAAGCCTAGGGGTTCCCTAGCTTAAGCCTAGGGGTGCCCTAGCCTTAGGCTAGAAGAGCCCTAGCCTTAGCCTAAGCCTAGGGTGCCCTAGCTTAAGCCTAGGGGTGCCCTAGCCTAAGCTTAGGGGTGCCCTAGCTTAACCTAGGGGTGCCCTAGCCTAAGCCTAGGGGTGCCCCAGCCTAAGCCTAAGTTTAGGGGTGCCCTAGCCTAAGCCTAGGGGTGCCCAGGCCTTAGGCTAGGGGAGCCCTTGCCTTAGCTTAAGCCTATGGCTGCCCTACCCTAAGCTTAAAGGTGCCCTACCCTAAGCTTAGGGGTGCCCTAGCCTTAGGCTAGGGGAGCCCTAGCCTTAGCCTAAGCCTAGGGATGCCCTAGCCTAAGCCTAGTGGTACCCTAGCCTAAGCCTAGAGGTGCCCGAGCCTTAGGCTAGGTGAGCCCAAGCATTAGCCTAAGCCTAGGGGTGCCCTAGCCTAAGCCTAGGGGTGCCGGAGCCTAAGCCTAGGGGTGCCCTAACCTAAGCCTAGGGGTGCCCTATCCTAAGCCTAGGCGTGCCCTAGCCTAAGCCTAGGGGAGTCCTAGCCTTAGCCTAAGCCTACGGGTGCCCTAGCCTAAGCCTAGGGTTGCTGAGGCTAAGCCTAGGTGAGCCCTAGCCTAAACCTATGGGTGCCCTAGCCTGAGCCTAGGGGTGCCCTAGCCTGAGCCTACGGGTGCCCTAGCCTTAGGCTAGGGGAGCCATAGTCTCAGCCTAAGCCAAGGGGTGGCCTAGCCTAAGCCTATGGGTCCCATAGCCTAAGCCTAGGGGTGCCCTAGCCTAATCCTATGGGTGCCCTAGCCTGAGCCTACGGTTACCCTAGCATAAGGTTAGGGGAGCCCTAGCCTTAGTCTAGCCTAGGATTGCCCTAGCCTAAGCCTAGGGGTGCCATAGCCTGAGTCTAGGGGTGCCCTAACCTGAGGCTCTCAGAGCCGTAGCCTTATCCTAAGCCTAGTGGTGCCCTAGCCTAAGCCTAGGGGTGCCCTAGACTAAGCCTAGGCATGCCCTAGCCTAAGCCTAGGGGTGCCCTATAATAAGGGAAGGAGAGCCCTAGCCTTAGCCTAAGCCTAGGGGTGCCTTAGCCTCAGCCTAGGGGTGCCCTAGCTTGAGCCTAGGGGTGCCCTAGCCTTAGGCTATGGGATCCCTAGCCTTAGCTTAAGCCTAGGGGTGCCCTAGCCTAAGCCTAGGGGTGCCCTAGCCTAAGCCTAGGGGTGCCCTTGCCTAAGCCTAGGGGTTCCCTAGCCTAAGTCTAGGGGTGCCTTTGCCTAATCCTAGGGGTGCCCTAGCCTAATCCTAGGGGTGTCCTAGCCATAGGCCAAAGGAGCCCTTGCCTTAGCCTAAGCCTAGGGGTGCCCTAGGCTAAGCCTAGTGTGCCCTAGCCTAAGCCTAGGGGTGCCCTAGCCTTAGGCTAGGGGAGCCCTAGCCTTAGCCTAAGCCTAGGTGTGCCCTAGCCTAAGCCTAGGGGTGCCCTAGCCTAAGCCTAGGGGTGTTCTAGCCTTAGGCAAGGGGAGCCTAGCCTTAGCCTTAGCCTAGGGGTGCCCTAGCCTAAGCCTAGGGGTGCCCTAGCCTAAGCCTTGGGGTGCCCAGCCTGAGGCTAGGGGAGCCCAAGCCTTAGCCTAAGCCTAGGGGTGCCCTAGCCTAAGCCTAGGGGTGCCCTAGCCTGGGCCTAGGGGTGCCATAGCCTGAGCCTACGGGTGCCCTAGCCTGAGGCTAGGGGAGCCCTAATGTTAGTCTAGCCTAGGATTGCCCTAGCCTAAGCCTAGGGGTGCCATAGCCTGAGTCTAGGGGTGAAATAGCCTGAGGCAAGAGGAGCCACAGTCTTAGCCTAAACCTAGGGGAGCCCTAGCCTAAGCTTAGGGGTGCCCTAGCCTAAGCCTAGGGGTGCCCTAGCCTTAGGCTAGGGTAGCCCTAGCCTGAGCCTACGGGTGCCCCTGCCTGAGGATAGGGGAGCCCTAGACTTAGCCTAAGCCTAGGATTGCCCTAGCCTAAGATAACGGGTGCCCTAGCCTGAGTCTAGGGGTGCCCTTGCCTGAGGCTAGGGGAGCCGTTGCCTTAGCCTAAGTCTAGGGGTGCCCTAGCCTAAGCCTAGGGGTGCCGAAGCTTAAGCCTAGGGGTGCCCTAGCCTTAGTCTAGGAGTTCCCTAGCCTAAGCCTAGGGGTGCCCTAGCCTAAGCCTAAGTTAGCCCAGCCTTAGCCTAAGCCTAGGGGTGCCCTAGCCTAAGCCTAGGGGTGTCCTAGCCTAAGCCTAGGGGTGCCCTAGCCTAAGCCTAGGGGTGCTCTAGCCTTAGGCTAGGGGAGCCCAGCCTTAGCCTAAGCCTAGGGGTGCCCTAGCCTAAGCCTAGGGGTGCCCTAGCCTAAGCTTAGGGGTGCAATAGCCTGAGTCTAGGGGTGCACTAGCCTGAGGCTAGGGGAGCCGTAGCCTTAGCCTAAGCATAGGGGAGCCCTAGCTTAAGCCTAGGGGTGTCCTAGCCTAAGCCTAGGGGTGCCCTAGGCTAAGCCTTGCGGTGCCCTAGCCTAAGCCTAGGCTTCCCCTAGCCTAAGCCTAGGGGAGTCCTAGCCTAAGCCTAGGGGTGCCCTAGCCTAAGCCTAGGGGTGCCCTAGCCTTAGCCTAAGCCTAGGGGTGCCCTAGTCTAAGCCTAGGGTGCCCTATCCTGAGCCTAGGGAGCCCTACCTTAGCCTAAGCATAGGATTGTCCTAGCCTAAGCTTAGGGGTGCCCTAGCCTGAGTCTAGGGGTGCCCGAGCCTGAGGCTAGGGGAGCCGTTGCCTTAGCCTAAGTCTAGGGGTGCCTTAGCCTAAGCCTAGGGGTGCCCTAGCCTAAGCCTAGAGGTGCCCTAGCCTAAGCTTAGGGGTGCCCTATCCAAAGCCTAGGGGTGCCCTAGCCTAAGCCTAGGGGTTCCCTAGCCTAAGCCTAGGGGTGCCCTAGCCTAAGCCTAGGGGTGCCCTAGCCTTAGGCTAGGAGAGCCCTAGCCTTAGCCTAAGCCCAGGGGTGCCCTAGCCAAAGCCTAGGGGTGCCCTAGCCTAAGCCTAGGGGTTCCCTAGCCTAAGCCTAGGGGTGCCCTAGCCTAAACCTAAGCCTAGGGGTGCCCTAGCATAAGCCTATGGGTGCCCTAGCCTAAGCCTAGGGGTGCCCTAGAACAATCCTAGGGGTGCCATCGCCTAAGCCTAGGGGTGCCATAGGCTAAGCCTAGGGGTGCCTTAGCCTAAGCCTAGGGGTTCCCTAGCTTTAGGCAAGGGGAGCCTTAGCCTTAGCCTAAGCCTAGGTTTACCCTAGCCTAAGCCTAGGGGTTCCCTACCCTAAGCCTAAGGGTGCCCTAGCCTAAGCCTAGAGGTGCCCTAGCCTAAGCCTATGGGTGCCCTAACCTAAGCCTAGGGGTGCCCTAGCCTTAGCCTAGGGATGCCCTAGCCTAAGCCTAGGGGTGCCCTAGTCTAAGCCTAAGCTTAGGGGTGCCCTAGCCTAAGCCTAGGGGTGCCCAGGCCTTAGGCTAGGGGAGCAATTGCCTTAGCTTAAGCCTATGGCTGCCATAGCCTAAGCCTAGTGGTGACCTACCCTAAGCCTAGAGGTGCCCTAGCCTTCGGCTAGGTGAGACCAAGCATTAGCCTAAGCCTAGGGGTGCCCTAGCCTAAGCCTAGGGGTGCCTGAGCCTAAGCCTAGGGGTGCCCTAACCTAAGCCTAGGGGTGCCCTAGCCTAAGCCTAGGCGTGCCCTAGCCTAAGCCTAGGGGAGTCCTAGCCTTAGCCTAAGCCTACGGGTGCCCTAGCCTAAGCCTAGGGGTGCCCTAGCCTGAGCCTACGGGTGCCCTAGCCTCAGGCTAGGGTAGCCCTAGCCTTAGCCTAAGCCTAGGGGTGGCCTAGCCTAAGCCTATGGGTCCCATAGCCTAAGCCTAGGGGTGCCCTAGCCTAAGCCTAGGGGTGCCCTAGCCTAAGCCTAGGGGTGCCCTAGCCTAAGCCTAGGGGTGCCCTAGCCTAAGCCTAGGGGTGCCCTAGCCTAAGCCTAGGCATCCCCTAGGCTAAGCCTAGGGGAGTCCTAGCCTTAGCCTAAGCCTAGGGGTGCCCTAGCCTAAGCCTATGGGTGCCCTAGCCTGATTCTACGGGTGGCCTAGCATAAGGTTAGGGGAGCCCTAGCCTTAGTCTAGCCTAGGATTGCCCTAGCCTAAGCCTAGGGTTGCCATAGCCTGAGTCTAGGGGTGCCCTAACCTGAGGCTCTCGGAGCCGTAGCCTTATCCTAAGCCTAGTGGTGCCCGAGCCTAAGCCTAGGCGTGCCCTAGCCTAAGCCTAGGCATGCCCTAGCCTAAACCTAAGCCTAGGGGTGCCCTAGCCTGAGCCTAGGGGTGCCCTAGCTTGAGCCTAGGGGTGACCTAGCCTTAGGCTAGGGGATCCTTAGCCTTAGCTTAAGCCTAGGTGTGCCCTAGCCTAAGCCTAGGGGTGCCATAGCCTGAGTCTAGGGGTGCCCTAACCTGAGGCTCTCAGAGCCGTAGCCTTATCCTAAGCCTAGTGGTGCCCTAGCCTAAGCCTAGGGGTGCCCTAGACTAAGCCTAGGGGTGCCATAGCCTGAGTCTAGGGGTGCCCTAACCTGAGGCTCTCAGAGCCGTAGCCTTATCCTAAGCCTAGTGGTGCCCTAGCCTAAGCCTAGGGGTGCCCTAGACTAAGCCTAAGCATGCCCTAGCCTAAGCCTAGGGGTGCCCTATCCTAAGGCTAGGAGAGCCCTAACCTTAGCCTAAGCCTAGGGGTGCCTTAGCCTCAGCCTAGGGGTGCCCTAGCTTGAGCGTAGGGGTGCCCTAGCCTTAGGCTATGGGATCCCTAGCCTTAGCTTAAGCCTAGGGGTGCCCTAGCCTAAGCCTAGGGGTGCCCTAGCCTAAGCCTAGGGGTGCCCTTGCCTAAACCTAGGGGTTCCCTAGCCTAAGTCTAGGGGTGCCTTTGCCTAAGCCTAGGGGTGCCCTAGCCTAATCATAGGGGTGTCCTAGCCATAGGCCAAGGGAGCCCTTGCCTTAGCCTAAGCCTAGGGGTGCCCTAGTCTAAGCCTAGGGTGCCCTATCCTCAGCCTAGGGAGCCCTACCTTAGCCTAAGCATAGGATTGTCCTAGCCTAAGCTTAGGGGTGCCCTAGCCTGAGTTTAGGGGTGCCCTAGCCTGAGGCTAGGGGAGCCGTTGCCTTAGCCTAAGTCTGGGGTGGCTTAGCCTAAGTCTAGGGGTGCCCTAGCCTAAGCCTAGAGGTGCCCTAGCCTAAGCATAGGGGTTCCCTAGCCCAAGCATATGGGTGCCCTAGCCTTAGGCTAGGGTAGCCCTAGACTTAGCCTAAGCCTAGGACTGACCTAGCCTAAGCCTAGGGGTGCCCGAGCCTAAGCCTAGAGGTGCCCTAGCCTAAGCCTAGGGGTGCCCTAGCCTAAGACTAGGGGTGCCCTAGCCTAAGCCTAGGGGTTCCCTAGCCTAAGCCTATGGGTTCCCTAGCCTAAGCTTGGGGTGCCCTAGCCAAAGCCTAGGGGTGCCCTAGCCTAAGCCTAGGGGTGCCCTAGCCTAAGCCTAGGGGTGCCCTAGCCAAAACCTAAGCCTAGGGGTGCCCTAGCCTAAGCCTATGGGTGCCCTAGCCTAAGCCTAGGGGTGCCCTAGAACAAGCCTAGGGGTGCCATTGCCTAAGCCTAGGGGTGCCATAGGCTAAGCCTAGGGGTGCCTTAGCCTAAGCCTAGGGGTTCCCTAGCTTTAGGCAAGGGGAGCCTTAGCCTTAGCCTAAGCCTAGGTTTACCCTAGCCTAAGCCTAGGGGTTCCCTACCTTAAGCCTAGGGGTGCCCTAGCCTAAGCCTAGAGGTGCCCTAGCCTAAGCCTATGGGTGCCCTAACCTAAGCCTAGGGGTGCCCTAGCCTTAGCCTAGGGATGCCCTAGCCTAAGCCTAGGGGTGCCCTAGCCTTAGCCTAAGCCTAGGAGTGCCCTAGTCTAAGCCTAGGGTGCCCTATCCTGAGCCTAGGGAGCTCAACCTTAGCCTAAGCATAGGATTCTCCTAGCCTAAGCTTAGGGGTGCCCTAGCCTGAGTCTAGGGGTGCCCTAGCCTGAGGCTAGGGGAGCCGTTGCCTTAGCCTAAGTCTAGGTGTGCCTTAGCCTAAGCCTAGGGGTGCCCTAGCCTAAGCCTAGAGGTGCCCTAGCCTAAGCCTAGGGGTGCCCTAGCCTAAGCCTAGGGGTTCCCTAGCCTAAGCCTAGGGGTGCCCTAGCCTAAGCCTAGGGGTGTCCTAGCCTTAGGCTAGGAGAGCCCTAGCCTTAGCCTAAGCCTAGGGGTACCCTAGCCAAAGCCTAGGGGTGCCCTAGCCTAAGCCTAGGGGTGCCCTAGCCTAAGCCTAGGGGTGCCCTAGCCTAAACCTAAGCCTAGGGGTGCCCTAGCATAAGAATATGGGTGCCCTAGCCTAAGCCTAGGGGTGCCCTAGAACAAGCCTAGGGGTGCCATCGCCTAAGCCTAGGGGTGCAATAGGCTAAGCCTAGGGGTGCCTTAGCCTAAGCCTAGGGGTTCCCTAGCTTTAGGGAAGGGGAGAGTTACCCTTAGCCTAAGCCTAGGTTTACCCTAGCCTAAGCCTAGGGGTTCCCTACCCTAAGCCTAGGGGTGCCCTAGCCTAAGCCTAGAGGTGCCCTAGCCTAAGCCTATGGGTGCCCTAACCTAAGCCTAGGGGTGCCCTAGCCTTAGCCTAGGGATGCCCTAGCCTAAGCCTAGGGGTGCCCTATCCTAACCCTAAGCTTAGGGGTGCCCTAGCCTAAGCCTAGGGGTGCCCAGGCCTTAGGCTAGGGGAGCCCTTGCCTTAGCTTAAGCCTATGGCTGCCATAACCTAAGCCTAGTGGTGCCCTACCCTAAGCCGAGAGGTGCCCTAGCCTTAGGCTAGGTGAGACCAAGCATTAGCCTAAGCCTAGGGGTGCCCTAGCCTGAGCCTAGGGGTGCCTGAGCCTAAGCCTAGGGGTGCCCTAACCTAAGCCTAGGGGTGCCCTAGCCTAAGCCTAGGCGTGCCCTAGCCTAAGCCTAGGGGAGTCCTAGCCTTAGCCTAAGCCTACGGGTGCCCTAGCCTAAGCCTAGGGGTGCCCTAGCCTAAGCCTAGGTGAGCCCTAGCCTC
This sequence comes from Tenrec ecaudatus, assembly GCF_050624435.1. Classification (NCBI taxonomy): domain Eukaryota; kingdom Metazoa; phylum Chordata; class Mammalia; order Afrosoricida; family Tenrecidae; genus Tenrec; species Tenrec ecaudatus. The sequence continues at coordinate 174,653 of NW_027459664.1, forward strand.
AGGCTAGGGGAGCCCTAGCCTTAGCCTAAGCCTAGGGGTGCCCTAGCCTGAGCCTACGGGTGCCCTAGCCTTAGGCTAGGGGAGCCCTAACCTTACCCTAAGCCTAGGGGTGGCCTAGCCTAAACCTAAGCCTAGGGGTGCCCTAGCATAAGCCTATGGGTGCCCTAGCCTAAGCCTAGGGGTGCCCTAGAACAATCCTAGGGGTGCCATCGCCTAAGCCTAGGTGTGCCATAGGCTAAGCCTAGGGGTGCCTTAGCCTAAGCCTAGGGGTTCCCTAGCTTTAGGCAAGGGGAGACTTAGCCTTAGCCTAAGCCTAGGTTTACCCTAGCCTAAGCCTAGGGGTTCCCTACCCTAAGCCTAAGGGTGCCCTAGCCTAAACCTAGACGTGCCCTAGCCTAAGCCTATGGGTGCTCTAACCTAAGCCTAGGGGTGCCCTAGCCTTAGCCTAGGGATGCCCTAGCCTAAGCCTAGGGGTGCCCTAGCCTAAGCCTAAGCTTAGGGGTGCCCTAGCCTAAGCCTAGGGGTGCCCAGGCCTTAGGCTAGGGGAGCCCTTGCCTTAGCTTAAGCCTATGGCTGCCATAGCCTAAGCCTAGTGGTGCCCTACCCTAAGCCGAGAGGTGCCCTAGCCTTAGGCTAGGTGAGACCAAGCATTAGCCTAAGCCTAGGGGTGCCCTAGCCTGAGCCTAGGGGTGCCTGAGCCTAAGCCTAGGGGTGCCCTAACCTAAGCCTAGGGGTGCCCTAGCCTAAGCCTAGGCGTGCCCTAGCCTAAGCCTAGGGGAGTCCTAGCCTTAGCCTAAGCCTACGGGTGCCCTAGCCTAAGCCTAGGGGTGCCCTAGCCTAAGCCTAGGTGAGCCCTAGCCTCAGGCTAGGGGAGCCCTAGCCTTAGCCAAAGCCTAGGGGTGCCCTAGCCTGAGCCTACGGGTGCCCTAGCCTTAGGCTAGGGGAGCCCTAACCTTACCCTAAGCCTAGGGGTGGCCTAGCCTAAACCTAAGCCTAGGGGTGCCCTAGCATAAGCCTATGGGTGCCCTAGCCTAAGCCTAGGGGTGCCCTAGAACAATCCTAGGGGTGCCATCGCCTAAGCCTAGGTGTGCCATAGGCTAAGCCTAGGGGTGCCTTAGCCTAAGCCTAGGGGTTCCCTAGCTTTAGGCAAGGGGAGCCTTAGCCTTAGCCTAAGCCTAGGTTTACCCTAGCCTAAGCCTAGGGGTTCCCTACCCTAAGCCTAAGGGTGCCCTAGCCTAAACCTAGACGTGCCCTAGCTTAAGCCTATGGGTGCCCTAACCTAAGCCTAGGGGTGCCCTAGCCTTAGCCTAGGGATGCCCTAGCCTAAGCCTAGGGGTGCCCTAGCCTAAGCCTAAGCTTAGGGGTGCCCTAGCCTAAGCCTAGGGGTGCCCAGGCCTTAGGCTAGGGGAGCCCTTGCCTTAGCTTAAGCCTATGGCTGCCATAGCCTAAGCCTAGTGGTGACCTACCCTAAGCCTAGAGGTGCCCTAGCCTTCGGCTAGGTGAGACCAAGCATTAGCCTAAGCCTAGGGGTGCCCGAGCCTAAGCCTAGGGGTGCCTGAGCCTAAGCCTAGGGGTGCCCTAACCTAAGCCTAGGGGTGCCCTAGCCTAAGCCTAGGCGTGCCCTAGCCTAAGCCTAGGGGAGTCCTAGCCTTAGCCTAAGCCTACGGGTGCCCTAGCCTAAGCCTAGGGGTGCCCTAGCCTAAGCCTAGGTGAACCCTAGCCTCAGGCTAGGGTAGCCCTAGCCTTAGCCTAAGCCTAGGGGTGCCCCAGCCTGAGCCTATGGGTCCCATAGCCTAAGCCTCGGGGTGCCCTAGCCTAAGCCTAGGGGTGCCCTAGCCTAAGCCTAGGGGTGCCCTAGCCTAAGCCTAGGGGTGCCCTAGCCTAAGCCTAGGCATCCCCTAGGCTAAGCCTAGGGGAGTCCTAGCCTTAGCCTAAGCCTAGGGGTGCCCTAGCCTAAGCCTATGGGTGCCCTAGCCTGATTCTACGGGTGCCCTAGCATAAGGTTAGGGGAGCCCTAGCCTTTGTCTAGCCTAGGATTGCCCTAGCCTAAGCCTAGGGTTGCCATAGCCTGAGTCTAGGGGTGCCCTAACCTGAGGCTCTCGGAGCCGTAGCCTTATCCTAAGCCTAGTGGTGCCCGAGCCTAAGCCTAGGCGTGCCCTAGCCTAAGCCTAGGCATGCCCTAGCCTAAGCCTAAGCCTAGGGGTGCCCTAGCCTGAGCCTAGGGGTGCCCTAGCTTGAGCCTAGGGGTGACCTAGCCTTAGGCTAGGGGATCCTTAGCCTTAGCTTAAGCCTAGGTGTGCCCTAGCCTAAGCCTAGGGGTGCCATAGCATGAGTCTAGGGGTGCCCTAACCTGAGGCTCTCAGAGCCGTAGCCTTATCCTAAGCCTAGTGGTGCCCTAGCCTAAGCCTAGGGGTGCCCTAGACTAAGTCTAGGGGTGCCATAGCCTGAGTCTAGGGGTGCCCTAACCTGAGGCTCTCAGAGCCGTAGCCTTATCCTAAGCCTAGTGGTGCCCTAGCCTAAGCCTAGGGGTGCCCTAGACTAAGCCTAGGCATGCCCTAGCCTAAGCCTAGGGGTGCCCTATCCTAAGGCTAGGAGAGCCCTAACCTTAGCCTAAGCCTAGGGGTGCCTTAGCCTCAGCCTAGGGGTGCCCTAGCTTGAGCCTAGGGGTGCCCTAGCCTTAGGCTATGGGATCCCTAGCCTTAGCTTAAGCCTAGGGGTGCCCTAGCCTAAGCCTTGGGGTGCCCTAGCCTAAGCCTAGAGGTGCCCTAGCCTAAGCATAGGGGTTCCCTAGCCCAAGCCTATGGGTGCCCTAGCCTTTGGCTAGGGGAGCCGTTGCCTTAGCCTAAGTCTGGGGTGCCTTAGCCTAAGTCTAGGGGTGCCCTAGCCTAAGCCTAGAGGTGCCCTAGCCTAAGCATAGGGGTTCCCTAGCCCAAGCCTAGGGGTGCCCTAGCCTTAGGCTAGGGGAGCCCTAGACTTAGCCTAAGCCTAGGGCTGACCTAGCCTAAGCCTATGGGTTCCCTAGCCTAAGCTTGGGGTGCCCTAGCCAAAGCCTAGGGGTGCCCTAGCCTAAGCCTAGGGGTGCCCTAGCCTAAGCCTAGGGGTGCCCTAGCCTAAACCTAAGCCTAGGGGTGCCCTAGCCTAAGCCTAGGGGTGCCCTAGCCTAAACCTAAGCCTAGGGGTGCCCTAGCCTAAGCCTATGGGTGCCCTAGCCTAAGCCTAGGGGTGCCCTAGAACAAGCCTAGGGGTGCCATCGCCTAAGCCTAGGGGTGCCATAGGCTAAGCCTAGTTGTGCCTTAGCCTAAGCCTAGGGGTTCCCTAGCTTTAGGCAAGGGGAGCCTTAGCCTTAGCCTAAGCCTAGGTTTACCCTAGCCTAAGCCTAGGGGTTCCCTACCCTAAGCCTAGGGGTGCCCTAGCCTAAGCCTAGAGGTGCCCTAGCCTAAGCCTATGGGTGCCCTAACCTAAGCCTAGGGGTGCCCTAGCCTTAGCCTAGGGATGCCCTAGCCTAAGCCTAGGGGTGCCCTAGCCTTAGCCTAAGCCTAGGAGTGCCCTAGTCTAAGCCTAGGGTGCCCTATCCTGAGCCTAGGGAGCTCAACCTTAGCCTAAGCATAAGATTGTCCTAGCCTAAGCTTAGGGGTGCCCTAGCCTGAGTCTAGGGGTGCCCTAGCCTGAGGCTAGGGGAGCCGTTGCCTTAGCCTAAGTCTAGGTGTGCCTTAGCCTAAGCCTAGGGGTGCCCTAGCCTAAGCCTAGAGGTGCCCTAGCCTAAGCCTAGGGGTGCCCTAGCCTAAGCCTAGGGGTTCCCTAGCCTAAGCCTAGGGGTGCCCTAGCCTAAGCCTAGGGGTGTCCTAGCCTTAGGCTAGGAGAGCCCTAGCCTTAGCCTATGCCTAGGGGTGCCCTAGCCAAAGCCTAGGGGTGCCCTAGCCTAAGCCTAGGGGTGCCCTAGCCTAAGCCTAGGGGTGCCCTAGCCTAAACCTAAGCCTAGGGGTGCCCTAGCATAAGAATATGGGTGCCCTAGCCTAAGCCTAGGGGTGCCCTAGAACAAGCCTAGGGGTGCCATCGCCTAAGCCTATGAGTGCAATAGGCTAAGCCTAGGGGTGCCTTAGCCTAAGCCTAGGGGTTCCCTAGCTTTAGGGAAGGGGAGAGTTACCCTTAGCCTAAGCCTAGGTTTACCCTAGCCTAAGCCTAGGGGTTCCCTACCCTAAGCCTAGGGGTGCCCTAGCCTAAGCCTAGGGGTGCCCTAGCCTAAGCCTAAGCTTAGGGGTGCCCTAGCCTAAGCCTAGGGGTGCCAAGGCCTTAGGCTAGGGGAGCCCTTGCCTTAGCTTAAGCCTATGGCTGCCATAGCCTAAGCCTAGTGGTGCCCTACCCTAAGCCGAGAGGTGCCCTAGCCTTAGGCTAGGTGAGACCAAGCATTAGCCTAAGCCTAGGGGTGCCCTAGCCTGAGCCTAGGGGTGCCTGAGCCTAAGCCTAGGGGTGCCCTAACCTAAGCCTAGGGGTGCCCGAGCCTAAGCCTAGGCGTGCCCTAGCCTAAGCCTAGGGGAGTCCTAGCCTTAGCCTAAGCCTACGGGTGCCCTAGCCTAAGCCAAGGGGTGCCCTAGCCTAAGCCTAGGTGAGCCCTAGCCTCAGGCTAGGGGAGCCCTAGCCTTAGCCTAAGCCTAGGGGTGCCCTAGCCTGAGCCTACGGGTGCCCTAGCCTTAGGCTAGGGGAGCCCTAACCTTACCCTAAGCCTAGGGGTGGCCTAGCCTAAGCCTATGGGTCCCATAGCCTAAGCCTAGGGGTGCCCTAGCCTAAGCCTAGGGGTGCCCTAGCCTAAGCCTAGGGGTGCCCTAGCCTAAGCCTAGGGGTGCCCTAGCCTAAGCCTAGGCATCCCCTAGGCTAAGCCTAGGGGAGTCCTAGCCTTAGCCTAAGCCTAGGGGTGCCCTAGCCTAAGCCTATGGGTGCCCTAGCCTGATTCTATGGGTGCCCTAGCGTAAGGTTAGGGGAGCCCTAGCCTTAGTCTAGCCTAGGATTGCCCTAGCCTAAGCCTAGGGTTGCCATAGCCTGAGTCTAGGGGTGCCCTAACCTGAGGCTCTCGGAGCCGTAGCCTTATCCTAAGCCTAGTGGTGCCCGAGCCTAAGCCTAGGCGTGCCCTAGCCTAAGCCTAGGCATGCCCTAGCCTAAGCCTAAGCCTAGGGGTGCACTAGCCTGAGCCTAGGGGTTCCCTAGCTTGAGCCTAGGGGTGACCTAGCCTTAGGCTAGGGGATCCTTAGCCTTAGCTTAAGCCTAGGTGTGCCCTAGCCTAAGCCTAGGGGTGCCATAGCCTGAGTCTAGGGGTGCCCTAACCTGAGGCTCTCAGAGCCGTAGCCTTATCCTAAGCCTAGTGGTGCCCTAGCCTAAGCCTAGGGGTGCCCTAGACTTAGCCTAGGGGTGCCATAGCCTGAGTCTAGGTGTGCCTTAACCTGAGGCTCTCAGAGCCGTAGCCTTATCCTAAGCCTAGTGGTGCCCTAGCCTAAGCCTAGGGGTGCCCTAGACTAAGCCTAGGCATGCCCTAGCCTAAGCCTAGGGGTGCCCTATCCTAAGGCTAGGAGAGCCCTAACCTTAGCCTAAGCCTAGGGGTGCCTTAGCCTCAGCCTAGGGGTGCCCTAGCTTGAGCCTAGGGGTGCCCTAGCCTTAGGCTATGGGATCCCTAGCCTTAGCTTAAGCCTAGGGGTGCCCTAGCCTAAACCTAGGGGTGCCCTAGCCTAAACCTAGGGGTGCCCTTGCCTAAGCCTAGGGGTTCCCTAGCCTAAGTCTAGGGGTGCCTTTGCCTAAGCCTAGGGGTGCCCTAGCCTAATCATAGGGGTGTCCTAGCCATAGGCCAAGGGAGCCCTTGCCTTAGCCTAAGCCTAGGGGTGCCCTAGTCTAAGCCTAGGGTGCCCTATCCTGAGCCTAGGGAGCCCTACCTTAGCCTAAGCATAGGATTGTCCTAGCCTAAGCTTAGGGGTGCCCTAGCCTGAGTTTAGGGGTGCCCTAGCCTGAGGCTAGGGGAGCCGTTGCCTTAGCCTAAGTCTGGGGTGGCTTAGCCTAAGTCTAGGGGTGCCCTAGCCTAAGCCTAGCGGTGCCCTAGCCTAAGCATAGGGGTTCCCTAGCCCAAGCCTAGGGGTGGCCCTAGCCTTAGGCTAGGGGAGCCCTAGACTTAGCCTAAGCCTAGGGCTGACCTAGCCTAAGCCTAGGGGTGCCCGAGCCTAAGCCTAGAGGTGCCCTAGCCTAAGCCTAGGGGTGCCCTAGCCTAAGCCTAGGGGTGCCCTAGCCTAAGCCTAGGGGTTCCCTAGCCTAAGCCTAGGGGATTCCCTAGCCTAAGCCTAGGGGTGCCCTAGCCTAAGCCTAGGGGTGCCCTTGCCTAAACCTAGGGGTTCCCTAGCCTAAGTCTAGGGGTGCCTTTGCCTAAGCCTAGGGGTGCCCTAGCCTAATCATAGGGGTGTCCTAGCCATAGGCCAAGGGAGCCCTTGCCTTAGCCTAAGCCTAGGGGTGCCCTAGTCTAAGCCTAGGGTGCCCTATCCTCAGCCTAGGGAGCCCTACCTTAGCCTAAGCATAGGATTGTCCTAGCCTAAGCTTAGGGGTGCCCTAGCCTGAGTTTAGGGGTGCCCTAGCCTGAGGCTAGGGGAGCCGTTGCCTTAGCCTAAGTCTGGGGTGGCTTAGCCTAAGTCTAGGGGTGCCCTAGCCTAAGCCTAGAGGTGCCCTAGCCTAAGCATAGGGGTTCCCTAGCCCAAGCATATGGGTGCCCTAGCCTTAGGCTAGGGTAGCCCTAGACTTAGCCTAAGCCTAGGACTGACCTAGCCTAAGCCTAGGGGTGCCCGAGCCTAAGTCTAGAGGTGCCCTAGCCTAAGCCTAGGGGTGCCCTAGCCTAAGACTAGGGGTGCCCTAGCCTAAGCCTAGGGGTTCCCTAGCCTAAGCCTATGGGTTCCCTAGCCTAAGCTTGGGGTGCCCTAGCCAAAGCCTAGGGGTGCCCTAGCCTAAGCCTAGGGGTGCCCTAGCCTAAGCCTAGGGGTGCCCTAGCCAAAACCTAAGCCTAGGGGTGCCCTAGCCTAAGCCTATGGGTGCCCTAGCCTAAGCCTAGGGGTGCCCTAGAACAAGCCTAGGGGTGCCATTGCCTAAGCCTAGGGGTGCCATAGGCTAAGCCTAGGGGTGCCTTAGCCTAAGCCTAGGGGTTCCCTAGCTTTAGGCAAGGGGAGCCTTAGCCTTAGCCTAAGCCTAGGTTTACCCTAGCCTAAGCCTAGGGGTTCCCTACCTTAAGCCTAGGGGTGCCCTAGCCTAAGCCTAGAGGTGCCCTAGCCTAAGCCTATGGGTGCCCTAACCTAAGCCTAGGGGTGCCCTAGCCTTAGCCTAGGGATGCCCTAGCCTAAGCCTAGGGGTGCCCTAGCCTTAGCCTAAGCCTAGGAGTGCCCTAGTCTAAGCCTAGGGTGCCCTATCCTGAGCCTAGGGAGCTCAACCTTAGCCTAAGCATAGGATTCTCCTAGCCTAAGCTTAGGGGTGCCCTAGCCTGAGTCTAGGGGTGCCCTAGCCTGAGGCTAGGGGAGCCGTTGCCTTAGCCTAAGTCTAGGTGTGCCTTAGCCTAAGCCTAGGGGTGCCCTAGCCTAAGCCTAGAGGTGCCCTAGCCTAAGCCTAGGGGTGCCCTAGCCTAAGCCTAGGGGTTCCCTAGCCTAAGCCTAGGGGTGCCCTAGCCTAAGCCTAGGGGTGTCCTAGCCTTAGGCTAGGAGAGCCCTAGCCTTAGCCTAAGCCTAGGGGTGCCCTAGCCAAAGCCTAGGGGTGCCCTAGCCTAAGCCTAGGGGTGCCCTAGCCTAAGCCTAGGGGTGCCCTAGCCTAAACCTAAGCCTAGGGGTGCCCTAGCATAAGAATATGGGTGCCCTAGCCTAAGCCTAGGGGTGCCCTAGAACAAGCCTAGGGGTGCCATCGCCTAAGCCTAGGGGTGCAATAGGCTAAGCCTAGGGGTGCCTTAGCCTAAGCCTAGGGGTTCCCTAGCTTTAGGGAAGGGGAGAGTTACCCTTAGCCTAAGCCTAGGTATACCCTAGCCTAAGCCTAGGGGTTCCCTACCCTAAGCCTAGGGGTGCCCTAGCCTAAGCCTAGAGGTGCCCTAGCCTAAGCCTATGGGTGCCCTAACCTAAGCCTAGGGGTGCCCTAGCCTTAGCCTAGGGGTGCCCTAGCCTAAGCCTAGGGGTGCCCTAGCCTAACCCTAAGCTTAGGGGTGCCCTAGCCTAAGCCTAGGGGTGCCCAGGCCTTAGGCTAGGGGAGCCCTTGCCTTAGCTTAAGCCTATGGCTGCCATAACCTAAGCCTAGTGGTGCCCTACCCTAAGCCGAGAGGTGCCCTAGCCTTAGGCTAGGTGAGACCAAGCATTAGCCTAAGCCTAGGGGTGCCCTAGCCTGAGCCTAGGGGTGCCTGAGCCTAAGCCTAGGGGTGCCCTAACCTAAGCCTAGGGGTGCCCTAGCCTAAGCCTAGGCGTGCCCTAGCCTAAGCCTAGGGGAGTCCTAGCCTTAGCCTAAGCCTACGGGTGCCCTAGCCTAAGCCTAGGGGTGCCCTAGCCTAAGCCTAGGTGAGCCCTAGCCTCAGGCTAGGGGAGCCCTAGCCTTAGCCTAAGCCTAGGGGTGCCCTAGCCTGAGCCTACGGGTGCCCTAGCCTTAGGCTAGGGGAGCCCTAACCTTACCCTAAGCCTAGGGGTGGCCTAGCCTAAACCTAAGCCTAGGGGTGCCCTAGCATAAGCCTATGGGTGCCCTAGCCTAAGCCTAGGGGTGCCCTAGAACAATCCTAGGGGTGCCATCGCCTAAGCCTAGGTGTGCCATAGGCTAAGCCTAGGGGTGCCTTAGCCTAAGCCTAGGGGTTCCCTAGCTTTAGGCAAGGGGAGACTTAGCCTTAGCCTAAGCCTAGGTTTACCCTAGCCTAAGCCTAGGGGTTCCCTACCCTAAGCCTAAGGGTGCCCTAGCCTAAACCTAGACGTGCCCTAGCCTAAGCCTATGGGTGCTCTAACCTAAGCCTAGGGGTGCCCTAGCCTTAGCCTAGGGATGCCCTAGCCTAAGCCTAGGGGTGCCCTAGCCTAAGCCTAAGCTTAGGGGTGCCCTAGCCTAAGCCTAGGGGTGCCCAGGCCTTAGGCTAGGGGAGCCCTTGCCTTAGCTTAAGCCTATGGCTGCCATAGCCTAAGCCTAGTGGTGCCCTACCCTAAGCCGAGAGGTGCCCTAGCCTTAGGCTAGGTGAGACCAAGCATTAGCCTAAGCCTAGGGGTGCCCTAGCCTGAGCCTAGGGGTGCCTGAGCCTAAGCCTAGGGGTGCCCTAACCTAAGCCTAGGGGTGCCCTAGCCTAAGCCTAGGCGTGCCCTAGCCTAAGCCTAGGGGAGTCCTAGCCTTAGCCTAAGCCTACGGGTGCCCTAGCCTAAGCCTAGGGGTGCCCTAGCCTAAGCCTAGGTGAGCCCTAGCCTCAGGCTAGGGGAGCCCTAGCCTTAGCCAAAGCCTAGGGGTGCCCTAGCCTGAGCCTACGGGTGCCCTAGCCTTAGGCTAGGGGAGCCCTAACCTTACCCTAAGCCTAGGGGTGGCCTAGCCTAAACCTAAGCCTAGGGGTGCCCTAGCATAAGCCTATGGGTGCCCTAGCCTAAGCCTAGGGGTGCCCTAGAACAATCCTAGGGGTGCCATCGCCTAAGCCTAGGTGTGCCATAGGCTAAGCCTAGGGGTGCCTTAGCCTAAGCCTAGGGGTTCCCTAGCTTTAGGCAAGGGGAGCCTTAGCCTTAGCCTAAGCCTAGGTTTACCCTAGCCTAAGCCTAGGGGTTCCCTACCCTAAGCCTAAGGGTGCCCTAGCCTAAACCTAGACGTGCCCTAGCTTAAGCCTATGGGTGCCCTAACCTAAGCCTAGGGGTGCCCTAGCCTTAGCCTAGGGATGCCCTAGCCTAAGCCTAGGGGTGCCCTAGCCTAAGCCTAAGCTTAGGGGTGCCCTAGCCTAAGCCTAGGGGTGCCCAGGCCTTAGGCTAGGGGAGCCCTTGCCTTAGCTTAAGCCTATGGCTGCCATAGCCTAAGCCTAGTGGTGACCTACCCTAAGCCTAGAGGTGCCCTAGCCTTCGGCTAGGTGAGACCAAGCATTAGCCTAAGCCTAGGGGTGCCCGAGCCTAAGCCTAGGGGTGCCTGAGCCTAAGCCTAGGGGTGCCCTAACCTAAGCCTAGGGGTGCCCTAGCCTAAGCCTAGGCGTGCCCTAGCCTAAGCCTAGGGGAGTCCTAGCCTTAGCCTAAGCCTACGGGTGCCCTAGCCTAAGCCTAGGGGTGCCCTAGCCTAAGCCTAGGTGAACCCTAGCCTCAGGCTAGGGTAGCCCTAGCCTTAGCCTAAGCCTAGGGGTGCCCCAGCCTGAGCCTATGGGTCCCATAGCCTAAGCCTCGGGGTGCCCTAGCCTAAGCCTAGGGGTGCCCTAGCCTAAGCCAAGGTGTGCCCTAGCCTAAGCCTAGGGGTGCCCTAGCCTAAGCCTAGGCATCCCCTAGGCTAAGCCTAGGGGAGTCCTAGCCTTAGCCTAAGCCTAGGGGTGCCCTAGCCTAAGCCTATGGGTGCCCTAGCCTGATTCTACGGGTGCCCTAGCGTAAGGTTAGGGGAGCCCTAGCCTTAGTCTAGCCTAGGATTGCCCTAGCCTAAGCCTAGGGTTGCCATAGCCTGAGTCTAGGGGTGCCCTAACCTGAGGCTCTCGGAGCCGTAGCCTTATCCTAAGCCTAGTGGTGCCCGAGCCTAAGCCTAGGCGTGCCCTAGCCTAAGCCTAGGCATGCCCTAGCCTAAGCCTAATCCTAGGGGTGCCCTAGCCTGAGCCTAGGGGTGCCCTAGCTTGAGCCTAGGGGTGACCTAGCCTTAGGCTAGGGGATCCTTAGCCTTAGCTTAAGCCTAGGTGTGCCCTAGCCTAAGCCTAGGGGTGCCATAGCCTGAGTCTAGGGGTGCCCTAACCTGAGGCTCTCAGAGCCGTAGCCTTATCCTAAGCCTAGTGGTGCCCTAGCCTAAGCCTAGGGGTGCCCTAGACTAAGTCTAGGGGTGCCATAGCCTGAGTCTAGGGGTGCCCTAACCTGAGGCTCTCAGAGCCGTAGCCTTATCCTAAGCCTAGTGGTGCCCTAGCCTAAGCCTAGGGGTGCCCTAGACTAAGCCTAGGCATGCCCTAGCCTAAGCCTAGGGGTGCCCTATCCTAAGGCTAGGAGAGCCCTAACCTTAGCCTAAGCCTAGGGGTGCCTTAGCCTCAGCCTAGGGGTGCCCTAGCTTGAGCCTAGGGGTGCCCTAGCCTTAGGCTATGGGATCCCTAGCCTTAGCTTAAGCCTAGGGGTGCCCTAGCCTAAGCCTAGGGGTGCCCTAGCCTAAGCCTAGAGGTGCCCTAGCCTAAGCATAGGGGTTCCCTAGCCCAAGCCTATGGGTGCCCTAGCCTTTGGCTAGGGGAGCCGTTGCCTTAGCCTAAGTCTGGGGTGCCTTAGCCTAAGTCTAGGGGTGCCCTAGCCTAAGCCTAGAGGTGCCCTAGCCTAAGCATAGGGGTTCCCTAGCCCAAGCCTAGGGGTGCCCTAGCCTTAGGCTAGGGGAGCCCTAGACTTAGCCTAAGCCTAGGGCTGACCTAGCCTAAGCCTATGGGTTCCCTAGCCTAAGCTTGGGGTGCCCTAGCCAAAGCCTAGGGGTGCCCTAGCCTAAGCCTAGGGGTGCCCTAGCCTAAGCCTAGGGGTGCCCTAGCCTAAACCTAAGCCTAGGGGTGCCCTAGCCTAAGCCTAGGGGTGCCCTAGCCTAAACCTAAGCCTAGGGGTGCCCTAGCCTAAGCCTATGGGTGCCCTAGCCTAAGCCTAGGGGTGCCCTAGAACAAGCCTAGGGGTGCCATCGCCTAAGCCTAGGGGTGCCATAGGCTAAGCCTAGGGGTGCCTTAGCCTAAGCCTAGGGGTTCCCTAGCTTTAGGCAAGGGGAGCCTTAGCCTTAGCCTAAGCCTAGGTTTACCCTAGCCTAAGCCTAGGGGTTCCCTACCCTAAGCCTAGGGGTGCCCTAGCCTAAGCCTAGAGGTGCCCTAGCCTAAGCCTATGGGTGCCCTAACCTAAGCCTAGGGGTGCCCTAGCCTTAGCCTAGGGATGCCCTAGCCTAAGCCTAGGGGTGCCCTAGCCTTAGCCTAAGCCTAGGAGTGCCCTAGTCTAAGCCTAGGGTGCCCTATCCTGAGCCTAGGGAGCTCAACCTTAGCCTAAGCATAAGATTGTCCTAGCCTAAGCTTAGGGGTGCCCTAGCCTGAGTCTAGGGGTGCCCTAGCCTGAGGCTAGGGGAGCCGTTGCCTTAGCCTAAGTCTAGGTGTGCCTTAGCCTAAGCCTAGGGGTGCCCTAGCCTAAGCCTAGAGGTGCCCTAGCCTAAGCCTAGGGGTGCCCTAGCCTAAGCCTAGGGGTTCCCTAGCCTAAGCCTAGGGGTGCCCTAGCCTAAGCCTAGGGGTGTCCTAGCCTTAGGCTAGGAGAGCCCTAGCCTTAGCCTATGCCTAGGGGTGCCCTAGCCAAAGCCTAGGGGTGCCCTAGCCTAAGCCTAGGGGTGCCCTAGCCTAAGCCTAGGGGTGCCCTAGCCTAAACCTAAGCCTAGGGGTGCCCTAGCATAAGAATATGGGTGCCCTAGCCTAAGCCTAGGGGTGCCCTAGAACAAGCCTAGGGGTGCCATCGCCTAAGCCTATGAGTGCAATAGGCTAAGCCTAGGGGTGCCTTAGCCTAAGCCTAGGGGTTCCCTAGCTTTAGGGAAGGGGAGAGTTACCCTTAGCCTAAGCCTAGGTTTACCCTAGCCTAAGCCTAGGGGTTCCCTACCCTAAGCCTAGGGGTGCCCTAGCCTAAGCCTAGGGGTGCCCTAGCCTAAGCCTAAGCTTAGGGGTGCCCTAGCCTAAGCCTAGGGGTGCCAAGGCCTTAGGCTAGGGGAGCCCTTGCCTTAGCTTAAGCCTATGGCTGCCATAGCCTAAGCCTAGTGGTGCCCTACCCTAAGCCGAGAGGTGCCCTAGCCTTAGGCTAGGTGAGACCAAGCATTAGCCTAAGCCTAGGGGTGCCCTAGCCTGAGCCTAGGGGTGCCTGAGCCTAAGCCTAGGGGTGCCCTAACCTAAGCCTAGGGGTGCCCGAGCCTAAGCCTAGGCGTGCCCTAGCCTAAGCCTAGGGGAGTCCTAGCCTTAGCCTAAGCCTACGGGTGCCCTAGCCTAAGCCAAGGGGTGCCCTAGCCTAAGCCTAGGTGAGCCCTAGCCTCAGGCTAGGGGAGCCCTAGCCTTAGCCTAAGCCTAGGGGTGCCCTAGCCTGAGCCTACGGGTGCCCTAGCCTTAGGCTAGGGGAGCCCTAACCTTACCCTAAGCCTAGGGGTGGCCTAGCCTAAGCCTATGGGTCCCATAGCCTAAGCCTAGGGGTGCCCTAGCCTAAGCCTAGGGGTGCCCTAGCCTAAGCCTAGGGGTGCCCTAGCCTAAGCCTAGGGGTGCCCTAGCCTAAGCCTAGGCATCCCCTAGGCTAAGCCTAGGGGAGTCCTAGCCTTAGCCTAAGCCTAGGGGTGCCCTAGCCAAAGCCTATGGGTGCCCTAGCCTGATTCTACGGGTGCCCTAGCGTAAGGTTAGGGGAGCCCTAGCCTTAGTCTAGCCTAGGATTGCCCTAGCCTAAGCCTAGGGTTGCCATAGCCTGAGTCTAGGGGTGCCCTAACCTGAGGCTCTCGGAGCCGTAGCCTTATCCTAAGCCTAGTGGTGCCCGAGCCTAAGCCTAGGCGTGCCCTAGCCTAAGCCTAGGCATGCCCTAGCCTAAGCCTAAGCCTAGGGGTGCACTAGCCTGAGCCTAGGGGTTCCCTAGCTTGAGCCTAGGGGTGACCTAGCCTTAGGCTAGGGGATCCTTAGCCTTAGCTTAAGCCTAGGTGTGCCCTAGCCTAAGCCTAGGGGTGCCATAGCCTGAGTCTAGGGGTGCCCTAACCTGAGGCTCTCAGAGCCGTAGCCTTATCCTAAGCCTAGTGGTGCCCTAGCCTAAGCCTAGGGGTGCCCTAGACTTAGCCTAGGGGTGCCATAGCCTGAGTCTAGGTGTGCCTTAACCTGAGGCTCTCAGAGCCGTAGCCTTATCCTAAGCCTAGTGGTGCCCTAGCCTAAGCCTAGGGGTGCCCTAGACTAAGCCTAGGCATGCCCTAGCCTAAGCCTAGGGGTGCCCTATCCTAAGGCTAGGAGAGCCCTAACCTTAGCCTAAGCCTAGGGGTGCCTTAGCCTCAGCCTAGGGGTGCCCTAGCTTGAGCCTAGGGGTGCCCTAGCCTTAGGCTATGGGATCCCTAGCCTTAGCTTAAGCCTAGGGGTGCCCTAGCCTAAACCTAGGGGTGCCCTAGCCTAAACCTAGGGGTGCCCTTGCCTAAGCCTAGGGGTTCCCTAGCCTAAGTCTAGGGGTGCCTTTGCCTAAGCCTAGGGGTGCCCTAGCCTAATCATAGGGGTGTCCTAGCCATAGGCCAAGGGAGCCCTTGCCTTAGCCTAAGCCTAGGGGTGCCCTAGTCTAAGCCTAGGGTGCCCTATCCTGAGCCTAGGGAGCCCTACCTTAGCCTAAGCATAGGATTGTCCTAGCCTAAGCTTAGGGGTGCCCTAGCCTGAGTTTAGGGGTGCCCTAGCCTGAGGCTAGGGGAGCCGTTGCCTTAGCCTAAGTCTGGGGTGGCTTAGCCTAAGTCTAGGGGTGCCCTAGCCTAAGCCTAGCGGTGCCCTAGCCTAAGCATAGGGGTTCCCTAGCCCAAGCCTAGGGGTGGCCCTAGCCTTAGGCTAGGGGAGCCCTAGACTTAGCCTAAGCCTAGGGCTGACCTAGCCTAAGCCTAGGGGTGCCCGAGCCTAAGCCTAGAGGTGCCCTAGCCTAAGCCTAGGGGTGCCCTAGCCTAAGCCTAGGGGTGCCCTAGCCTAAGCCTAGGGGTTCCCTAGCCTAAGCCTATGGGTTCCCTAGCCTAAGCTTGGGGTGCCCTAGCCAAAGCCTAGGGGTGCCCTAGCCTAAGCCTAGGGGTGCCCTAGCCTAAGCCTAGGGGTGCCCTAGCCTAAACCTAAGCCTAGGGGTGCCCTAGCCTAAGCCTAGGGGTGCCCTAGCCTAAACCTAAGCCTAGGGGTGCCCTAGCCTAAGCCTATGGGTGCCCTAGCCTAAGCCTAGGGGTGCCCTAGAACAAGCCTAGGGGTGCCATCGCCTAAGCCTAGGGGTGCCATAGGCTAAGCCTAGGGGTGCCTTAGCCTAAGCCTAGGGGTTCCCTAGCTTTAGGCAAGGGGAGCCTTAGCCTTAGCCTAAGCCTAGGTTTACCCTAGCCTAAGCCTAGGGGTTCCCTACCCTAAGCCTAGGGGTGCCCTAGCCTAAGCCTAGAGGTGCCCTAGCCTAAGCCTATGGGTGCCCTAACCTAAGCCTAGGGGTGCCCTAGCCTTAGCCTAGGGATGCCCTAGCCTAAGCCTAGGGGTGCCCTAGCCTTAGCCTAAGCCTAGGAGTGCCCTAGTCTAAGCCTAGGGTGCCCTATCCTGAGCCTAGGGAGCTCAACCTTAGCCTAAGCATAAGATTGTCCTAGCCTAAGCTTAGGGGTGCCCTAGCCTGAGTCTAGGGGTGCCCTAGCCTGAGGCTAGGGGAGCCGTTGCCTTAGCCTAAGTCTAGGTGTGCCTTAGCCTAAGCCTAGGGGTGCCCTAGCCTAAGCCTAGAGGTGCCCTAGCCTAAGCCTAGGGGTGCCCTAGCCTAAGCCTAGGGGTTCCCTAGCCTAAGCCTAGGGGTGCCCTAGCCTAAGCCTAGGGGTGTCCTAAACTTAGGCTAGGAGAGCCCTAGCCTTAGCCTAAGCCTAGGGGTGCCCTAGCCAAAGCCTAGGGGTGCCCTAGCCTAAGCCTAGGGGTGCCCTAGCCTAAGCCTAGGGGTGCCCTAGCCTAAACCTAAGCCTAGGGGTGAACTAGCATAAGAATATGGGTGCCCTAGCCTAAGCCTAGGGGTGCCCTAGAACAAGCCTAGGGGTGCCATCGCCTAAGCCTAGGGGTGCAATAGGCTAAGCCTAGGGGTGCCTTAGCCTAAGCCTAGGGGTTCCCTAGCTTTAGGGAAGGGGAGAGTTAGCCTTAACCTAAGCCTAGGTTTACCCTAGCCTAAGCCTAGGGGTTCCCTACCCTAAGCCTAGGGGTGCCCTAGCCTAAGCCTAGAGGTGCCCTAGCCTAAGCCTATGGGTGCCCTAACCTAAGCCTAGGGGTGCCCTAGCCTTAGCCTAGGGATGCCCTAGCCTAAGCCTAGGGGTGCCCTAGCCTAAGCCTAAGCTTAGGGGTGCCCTAGCCTAAGCCTAGGGGTGCCCAGGCCTTAGGCTAGGGGAGCCCTTGCCTTAGCTTAAGCCTATGGCTGCCATAGCCTAAGCCTAGTGGTGCCCTACCCTAAGCCGAGAGGTGCCCTAGCCTTAGGCTAGGTGAGACCAAGCATTAGCCTAAGCCTAGGGGTGCCCTAGCCTGAGCCTAGGGGTGCCTGAGCCTAAGCCTAGGGGTGCCCTAACCTAAGCCTAGGGGTGCCCTAGCCTAAGCCTAGGCGTGCCCTAGCCTAAGCCTAGGGGAGCCCTAGCCTTAGCCTAAGCCTACGGGTGCCCTAGCCTAAGCCTAGGGGTGCCCTAGCCTAAGCTTGGTGAGCCCTAGCCTCAGGCTAGGGGAGCCCTAGCCTTAGCCTAAGCCTAGGGGTGCCCTAGCCTGAGCCTACGGGTGCCCTAGCCTTAGGCTAGGGGAGCCCTAACCTTACCCTAAGCCTAGGGGTGGCCTAGCCTAAGCCTATGGGTCCCATAGCCTAAGCCTAGGGGTGCTCTAGCCTAAGCCTAGGGGTGCCCTAGCCTAAGCCTAGGGGTGCCCTAGCCTAAGCCTAGGGGTGCCCTAGCCTAAGCCTAGGCTTCCCCTAGCCTAAGCCTAGGGGTGTCCTAGCCTTAGCCTAAGCCTAGGGGTGCCCTAGCCTAAGCCTATGGGTGCCCTAGCCTGATCCTACGGGTGCCCTAGCATAAGGTTAGGGGAGCCCTAGCCTTAGTCTAGCCTAGGATTGCCCTAGCCTAATCCTAGGGTTGCCATAGCCTGAGTCTAGGGGTGCCCTAACCTGAGGCTCTCGGAGCCGTAGCCTTATCCTAAGCCTATTGGTGCCGAGCCTAAGCCTAGGCATGCCCTAGCCTAAGCCTAGGCATGCCCTAGCCTAAGCCTAAGCCTAGGGGTTCCTTAGCCTGAGCCTAGGGGTGCCCTAGCTTGAGCCTAGGGGTGACCTAGCCTTAGGCTAGGGGATCCTTAGCCTTAGCTTAAGCCTAGGTGTGCCCTAGCCTAAGCCTAGGGGTGCCATAGCCTGAGTCTAGGGGTGCTCTAACCTGAGGCTCTCAGAGCCGTAGCCTTATCCTAAGCCTAGTGGTGCCCTAGCCTAAGCCTAGGGGTGCCCTAGACTAAGCCTAGGCATGCCCTAGCCTAAGCCTAGGGGTGCCCTATCCTAAGGCTAGGAGAGCCGTAGCCTTAGCCTAAGCCTAGGGGTGCCTTAGCCTCAGCCTAGGGGTGCCCTAGCTTGAGCCTAGGGGTGCCCTAGCCTTAGGCTATGGGATCCCTAGCCTTAGCTTAAGCCTAGGGGTGCCCTAGCCTAAGCCTAGGTGTGCCCTAGCCTAAGCCTAGGGGTGCCCTAGCCTAAGACTAGGGGTGCTCTTGCCTAAGCCTAGGGGTTCCCTAGCCTAAGTCTAGGGGTGCCTTTGCCTAAGCCTAGGGGTGCCCTAGCCTAATCCTAGGGGTGTCCTAGCCATAGGCGAAGGGAGCCCTTGCCTTAGCCTAAGCCTAGGGGTGCCCTAGGCTAAGCCTAGGTGTGCCCTAGCCTAAGCCTAGGGGTGCCCTAGCCTTAGGCTAGGGGAGCCCTAGCCTTAGCCTAAGCCTAGGTGTGCCCTAGCCTAAGCCTAGAGGTGCCCTAGCCTAAGCCTAGGGGTGTTTTAGCCTTAGGCATGGGGAGCCTAGCCTTAGCCTTAGCCTAGGGGTGCCCTAGCCTAAGCCTAGGGGTGCCCTAGCCTAAGCCTTGGGGTACCCTAGCCTGAGGCTAGGGGAGCCCAAGACTTAGCCTAAGTCTAGGGGTGCCCTAGCCTAAGCCTAGGGGTGCCCTAGCCGGG
This sequence comes from Tenrec ecaudatus, assembly GCF_050624435.1. NCBI lineage: Eukaryota > Metazoa > Chordata > Mammalia > Afrosoricida > Tenrecidae > Tenrec > Tenrec ecaudatus. Next base: position 192,665 of record NW_027459664.1, read on the forward strand.
GCCTAGGGGTGCCATAGCCTGAGCCGAAGGGTGCCCTAGCCTGAGGCTAGGGGAGCCCTAATGTTAGTCTAGCCTAGGATTGCCCTAGCCTAAGCCTAGGGGTGCCATAGCCTGAGTCTAGGGGTGAAATAGCCTGAGGCAAGAGGAGCCACAGTCTTAGCCTAAACCTAGGGGAGCCCTAGCCTAAGCTTAGGGGTGCCCTAGCCTAAGCCTAGGGGTGCCCTAGCCTTAGGCTAGGGTAGCCCTAGCCTGCGCCTAGGGGTGCCCTTGCCTGAGGATAGGGGACCCCTAGAATTAGCCTAAGCCTAGGATTGCCCTAGCCTAAGATAACGGGTGCCCTAGCCTGAGTCTAGGGGTGCCCTTGCCTGAGGCTAGGGGAGCCGTTGCCTTAGCCTAAGTGTAGGGGTGCCCTAGCCTAAGCCTAGGGGTGCCCAAGCTTAAGCCTAGGGGTGCCCTAGCCTTAGTCTAGGAGTTCCCTAGCCTAAGCCTAGGGGTGCCCTAGCCTCAGCCTAAGTTAGCCCAGCCTTAGCCTAAGCCTAGGGGTGCCCTAGCCTAAGCCTAGGGGTGTCCTAGCCTAAGCATAGGGGTTCCCTAGCCTAAGCCTAGGGGTGCTCTAGCCTTAGGCTAGGGGAGCCCAGCCTTAGTCTAAGCCTAGAGGTGCCCTTGGCTAAGCCTAGGGGTGCCCTAGCCTAAGCTTAGGGGTGCAATAGCCTGAGTCTCGGGGTGCACTAGCCTGAGGCTAGGGGAGCCGTAGCCTTAGCCTAAGCATAGGGGAGCCCTAGCTTAAGCCTAGGGGTGTCCTAGCCTAAGCCTAGGGGTGCCCTAGCCTAAGCCTAGGGGTGCCCTAGCCTAAGCCTAGGCATCCCCTAGGCTAAGCCTAGGGGAGTCCTAGCCTTAGCCTAAGCCTAGGGGTGCCCTAGCCTAAGCCTATGGGTGCCCTAGCCTGATCCTATGGGTGCCCTAGCATAAGGTTAGGGGAGCCCTAGCCTTAATCTAGCCTAGGATTGCCCTAGCCTAAGCCTAGGGCTGCCATAGCCTGAGTCTAGGGGTGCCCTAACTTGAGGCTCTCAGAGCCGTAGCCTTATCCTAAGCCTAGTGGTGCCCGAGCCTAAGCCTAGGTGTGCCCTAGCCTAAGCCTAGGCATGCCCTAGCCTAAGCCTAAGCCTTGGGGTGCCCTAGCCTGAGCCTAGGGGTGCCCTAGCTTGAGCCTAGGGGTGACCTAGCCTTAGGCTAGGGGATCCTTAGCCTTAGCTTAAGCCTAGGTGTGCCCTAGCCTAAACCTAGGGGTGCCATAGCCTGAGTCTAGGGGTGCCCTAACCTGAGGCTCTCAGAGCCGTAGCCTTTTCCTAAGCATAGTGGTGCCCTAGCCTAAGCCTAGGGGTGCCCTAGACTAAGCCTAGGCATGCCCTAGCCTAAGCCTAGGGGTGCCCTATCCTAAGGCTAGGAGAGCCCTAACCTTAGCCTAAGCCTAGGGGTGCCTTAGCCTCAGCCTAGGGGTGCCCTAGCTTGAGCCTAGGGGTGCCCTAGCCTTAGGCTATGGGATCCCTAGCCTTAGCTTAAGCCTAGGGGTGCCCTAGCCTAAGCCTAGGGGTGCCCTAGCCTAAGCCTAGGGGTGCCCTTGCCTAAGCCTAGGGGTTCCCTAGCCTAAGTCTAGGGGTGCCTTTGCCTAAGCCTAGGGGTGCCCTAGCCTAATCATAGGGGTGTCCTAGCCATAGGCCAAGGGAGCCCTTGCCTTAGCCTAAGCCTAGGGGTGCCCTAGTCTAAGCCTAGGGTGCCCTATCCTGAGCCTAGGGAGCCCTACCTTAGCCTAAGCATAGGATTGTCCTAGCCTAAGCTTAGGGGTGCCCTAGCCTGAGTTTAGGGGTGCCCTAGCCTGAGGCTAGGGGAGCCGTTGCCTTAGCCTAAGTCTGGGGTGCCTTAGCCTAAGTCTAGGGGTGCCCTAGCCTAAGCCTAGAGGTGCCTTAGCCTAAGCATAGGGGTTCCCTAGCCCAAGCCTATGGGTGCCCTAGCCTTAGGCTAGGGGAGCCCTAGACTTAGCCTAAGCCTAGGGCTGACCTAGCCTAAGCCTAGGGGTGCCCGGGCCTAAGCCTAGAGGTGCCCTAGCCTAAGCCTAGGGGTGCCCTAGCCTAAGCCTAGGGGTGCCCTAGCCTAAGCCTAGGGGTTCCCTAGCCTAAGCCTATGGGTTCCCTAGCCTAAGCTTGGGGTGCCCTAGCCAAAGCCTAGGGGTGCCCTAGCCTAAGCCTAGGGGTGCCCTAGCCTAAGCCTAGGGGTGCCCTAGCCTAAGCCTAGGGGTGCCCTTGCCTAAGCCTAGGGGTTCCCTAGCCTAAGTCTAGGGGTGCCTTTGCCTAAGCCTAGGGGTGCCCTAGCCTAATCATAGGGGTGTCCTAGCCATAGGCCAAGGGAGCCCTTGCCTTAGCCTAAGCCTAGGGGTGCCCTAGTCTAAGCCTAGGGTGCCCTATCCTGAGCCTAGGGAGCCCTACCTTAGCCTAAGCATAGGATTGTCCTAGCCTAAGATTAGGGGTGCCCTAGTCTGAGTCTAGGGGTGCCGTAGCCTGAGGCTAGGGGAGCCGTTGCCTTAGCCTAAGTCTAGGGGTGCCTTAGCCTAAGCCTAGGGGTGCCCTAGCCTAAGCCTAGAGGTGCCCTAGCCTAAGCATAGGGGTTCCCTAGCCCAAGCCTATGGATGCCCTAGCCTTAGGCTAGGGGAGCCCTAGACGTAGCCTAAGCCTAGGGCTGACCTAGCCTAAGCCTAGGGGTGCCCTAGCCTAAGCCTAGAGGTGCCCTAGCCTAAGCCTAGGGGTGCCCTAGCCTAAGCCTAGGGGTGCCCTAGCCTAAGCCTAGGGGTTCCCTAGCCTAAGCCTAGGGGTTCCCTAGCCTAAGCCTAGGGGTGCCTTAGCCTAAGTCTAGGGGTGCCCTAGCCTTAGGCTAGGAGAGCCCTAGCCTTAGCCTAAGCCTAGGGGTGCCCTAGCCAAAGCCTAGGGGTGCCCTAGCCTAAGCCTAGGGGTGCCCTAGCCTAAGCCTAGGGGTGCCCTAGCCTAAACCTAAGCCTAGGGGTGCCCTAGCCTAAGCCTATGGGTGCCCTAGCCTAAGCCTAGGGGTGCCCTAGAACAAGCCTAGGGGTGCCATCGCCTAAGCCTAGGGGTGCCATAGGCTAAGCCTTGGCATCCCCTAGGCTAAGCCTAGGGGAGTCCTAGCCTTAGCCTAAGCCTATGGGTGCCCTAGCCTAAGCCTATGGGTGCCCTAGCCTGATCCTATGGGTGCCGTAGCATAAGGTTAGGGGAGCCCTAGCCTTAGTCTAGCCTAGGATTGCCCTAGCCTAAGCCTAGGGTTGCCATAGCCTGAGTCTAGGGGTGCCCTAACTTGAGGCTCTCGGAGCCGTAGCCTTATCCTAAGCCTAGTGGTGCCCGAGCCTAAGCCTAGGCGTGCCCTAGCCTAAGCCTAGGCATGCCCTAGCCTAAGCCTAAGCCTAGGGGTGCCCTAGCCTGAGCCTAGGGGTGCCCTAGCTTGAGCCTAGGGGTGACCTAGCCTTAGGCTAGGAGATCCTTAGCCTTAGCTTAAGCCTAGGTGTGCCCTAGCCTAAGCCTAGGGGTGCCATAGCCTGAGTCTAGGGGTGCCCTAACCTGAGGCTCTCAGAGCCGTAGCCTTATCCTAAGCCTAGTGGTGCCCTAGCCTAAGCCTAGGGGTGCCCTAGACTAAGCCTAGGCATGCCCTAGCCTAAGCCTAGGGGTGCCCTATCCTAAGGGAAGGAGAGCCCTAACCTTAGCCTAAGCCTAGGGGTGCCTTAGCCTCAGCCTAGGGGTGCCCTAGCTTGAGCCTAGGGGTGCCCTAGCCTTAGGCTATGGGATCCCTAGCCTTAGTTTAAGCCTAGGGGTGCCCTAGCCTAAGCCTAGGGGTGCCCTAGCCTAAGCCTAGGGGTGCCCTTGCCTAAGCCTAGGGGTTCCCTAGCCTAAGTCTAGGGGTGCCTTTGCCTAAGCCTAGGGGTGCCCTAGCCTAATCATAGGGGTGTCCTAGCCATAGGCCAAGGGAGCCCTTGCCTTAGCCTAAGCCTAGGGGAGCCCTAGTCTAAGCCTAGGGTGCCCTATCCTGAGCCTAGGGAGCCCTACCTTAGCCTAAGCATAGGATTGTCCTAGCCTAAGCTTAGGGGTGCCCTAGTCTGAGTCTAGGGGTGCCGTAGCCTGAGGCTAGGGGAGCCGTTGCCTTAGCCTAAGTCTAGGGGTGCCTTAGCCTAAGCCTAGGGGTGCCCTAGCCTAAGCCTAGAGGTGCCCTAGCCTAAGCATAGGGGTTCCCTAGCCCAAGCCTATGGGTGCCCTAGCTTAAGCTAGGGGAGCCCTAGACGTAGCCTAAGCCTAGGGCTGACCTAGCCTAAGCCTAGGGGTGCCCTAGCCTAAGCCTAGAGGTGCCCTAGCCTAAGCCTAGGGGTGCCCTAGCCTAAGCCTAGGGGTGCCCTAGCCTAAGCCTAGGGGTTCCCTAGCCTAAGCCTAGGGGATTCCCTAGCCTAAGCCTAGGGGTGCCCTAGCCTAAGTCTAGGGGTGCCCTAGCCTTAGGCTAGGAGAGCCCTAGCCTTAGCCTAAGCTTAGGGGTGCCCTAGCCAAAGCCTAGGGGTGCCCTAGCCTAAGCCTAGGGGTGCCCTAGCCTAAGCCTAGGGGTGCCCTAGCCTAAACCTAAGCCTAGGGGTGCCCTAGCCTAAGCCTATGGGTGCCCTAGCCTAAGCCTAGGGGTGCCCTAGAACAAGCCTAGGGGTGCCATCGCCTAAGCCTAGGGGTGCCATAGGCTAAGCCTAGGGGTGCCTTAGCCTAAGCCTAGGGGTTCCCTAGCTTTAGGCAAGGGGAGCCTTAGCCTTAGCCTAAGCCTAGGTTTACCCTAGCCTAAGCCTAGGGGTTCCCTACCCTAAGCCTAGGGGTGCCCTAGCCTAAGCCTAGAGGTGCCCTAGCCTAAGCCTATGGGTGCCCTAACCTAAGCCTAGGGGTGCCCAAGCCTTAGCCTAGGGATGCCCTAGCCTAAGCCTAGGGGTGCCCTAGCTTTAGCCTAAGCCTAGGAGTGCCCTAGTCTAAGCCTAGGGTGCCCTATCCTGAGCCTAGGGAGCCCAACCTTAGCCTAAGCACAGGATTGTCCTAGCCTAAGCTTAGGGGTGCCCTAGCCTGATACTAGGGGTGCCCTAGCCTGAGGCTAGGGGAGCCGTTGCCTTAGCCTAAGTCTAGGGGTGCCCTAGCCTAAGCCTAGAGGTGCCCTAGCCAAAGCCTAGGGGTGCCCTAGCCTAAGCCTAGGGGTTCCCTAGACTAAGCCTAGGGGTGCCGTAGCCTAAGCCTAGGGGTGCCCTAGCCTTAGGCTAGGAGAGCCCTAGCCTTAGCCTAAGCCTAGGGGTGCCCTAGCCAAAGCCTAGGGGTGCCCTAGCCTAAGCCTAGGGGTGCCCTAGCCTAAGCCTAGGGGTGCCCTAGCCTAAACCTAAGCCTAGGGGTGCCCTAGCATAAGAATATGGGTGCCCTAGCCTAAGCCTAGGGGTGCCCTAGAACAAGCCTAGGGGTGCCATCGCCTAAGCCTAGGGGAGCAATAGGCTAAGCCTAGGGGTGCCTTAGCCTAAGCCTAGGGGTTCCCTAGCTTTAGGCAAGGGGAGCCTTAGCCTTAGCCTAAGCCTAGGTTTACCCTAGCCTAAGCCTAGGGGTTCCCTACCCTAAGCCTAGGGGTGCCCTAGCCTAAGCCTAGAGGTGCCCTAGCCTAAGCCTATGGGTGCCCTAACCTAAGCTTAGGGGTGCCCTAGCCTTAACCTAGGGATGCCCTAGCCTAAGCCTAGGGGTGCCCTAGCCTAACCCTAAGCTTAGGGGTGCCCTAGCCTTAGGCTATGGGATCCCTAGCCTTAGCTTAAGCCTAGGGGTGCCCTAGCCTAAGCCTAGGGGTGCCCTAGCCTAAGCCTAGGGGTGCCCTTGCCTAAGCCTAGGGGTTCCCTAGCCTAAGTCTAGGGGTGCCTTTACCTAAGCCTAGGGGTGCCCTAGCCTAATCCTAGGGGTGTCCTAGCCATAGGCCAAGGGAGCCCTTGCCTTAGCCTAAGCCTAGGGGTGCCCTAGGCTAAGCCTAGGTGTGCCCTAGCCTAAGCCTAGGGGTGCCCTAGCCTTAGGCTAGGGGAGCCCTAGCCTTAGCCTAAGCCTAGGTGTGCCCTAGCCTAAGCCTAGGGGTGCCCTAGCCTAAGCCTAGGGGTGTTCTAGCCTTAGGTATGGGGAGCCTAGCCTTAGCCTTAGCCTAGGGGTGCCCTAGCCTAAGCCTAGGGGTGCCCTAGCCTAAGCCTTGGGGTACCCTAGCCTGAGTCTAGGGGTGAACTAGCCTGAGGCAAGAGGAGCCACAGTCTTAGCCTAAACCTAGGGGAGCCCTAGCCAAAGCTTAGGGATGCCCTAGCCTAAGCCTAGGGGTGCCCTAGCCTTAGGCTAGGGTAGCCCTAGCCTGAGCCTAGGGGTGCCCTTGCCTGAGGATAGGGGAGCCCTAGAATTAGCCTAAGCCTAAGATTGCCCTAGCCTAAGATAACGGGTGCCCTAGCCTGAGTCTAGGGGTGCCCTTGCCTGAGGCTAGGGGAGCCGTTGCCTTAGCCTAAGTGTAGGGGTTCCCTAGCCTAAGCCTAGGGGTGCCCAAGCTTAAGCCTAGGGGTGCCCTAGCCTTAGTCTAGGAGTTCCCTAGCCTAAGCCTAGGGGTGCCCTAGCCTAAGCCTAAGTTAGCCCAGCCTTAGCCTAAGCCTAGGGGTGCCCTAGCCTAAGCCTAGGGGTGTCCTCGCCTAAGCCTAGGGGTTCCCTAGCCTAAGCCTAGGGGTGCTCTAGCCTTAGGCTAGGGGAGCCCAGCCTTAGCCTAAGCCTAGGGGTGCCCTAGGCTAAGCCTTGCGGTGCCCTAGCCTTAGGCTAGGAGAGCCCTAGGCTTTTCCTAATCCTAGGGGTGCCCTAGCCTAAGCCTCGGGGTGCCCTAGCCTGAGCCGACGGGTGCCGTAGCCTTAGGTTAGGGGAGCCCTAGCCTTAGCCTAAGCCTAGGGGTGCCCTAGTCTAAGCCTAGGGTGCCCTATCCTGAGCCTAGGGAGCCCTACCTTAGCCTAAGCATAGGATTGTCCTAGCATAAGCTTAGGGGTGCCCTAGCCTGAGTCTAGGGGTGCCCTAGCCTGAGGCTTGGGGAGCCGTTGCCTTAGCCTAAGTCTAGGGGTGCCTTAGCCTAAGCCTAGGGGTGCCCTAGCCTAAGCCTAGAGGTGCCCTAGCCTAAGCCTAGGGGTGCCCTAGCCTAAGCCTAGGGGTGCCCTAGCCTAAGCCTAGGGGTTCCCTAGCCTAAGCCTAGGGGTGCCCTAGCCTAAGCCTAGGGGTGCCCTAGCCTTAGGTTAGGAGAGCCCTAGCCTTAGCCTAAGCCTAGGGGTGCCCTAGCCAAAGACTAGGGGTGCCCTAGCCTAAGCTTGGGGTGCCCTAGCCTAAGCCTAGGGGTGCCCTAGCCTAAACCTAAGCCTAGGGGTGCCCTAGCCTAAGCCTATGGGTGCCCTAGCCTAAGCCTAGGGGTGCCCTAGAACAAGCCTAGGGGTGCCATCGCCTAAGCCTAGGGGTGCCATAGGCTAAGCCTAGGGGTGCCTTAGCCTAAGCCTAGGGGTTCCCTAGCTTTAGGCAAGGGGAGCCTCAGCCTTAGCCTAAGCCTAGGTTTACCCTAGCCTAAGCCTAGGGGTTCCCTACCCTAAGCCTAGGGGTGCCCTAGCCTAAGCCTAGAGGTGCCCTAGCCTAAGCCTATGGGTGCCCTAACCTAAGCCTAGGGGTGCACTAGCCTTAGCCTAGGGATGCCCTAGCCTAAGCCTAGGGGTGCCCTAGCCTAAGCCTAAGCTTAGGGGTGCCCTAGCCTAATCCTAGGGATGCCCAGGCCTTAGGCTAGGGGAGCCCTTGCCTTAGCTTAAGCCTATGGCTGCCATAGCCTAAGCCTAGTGGTGCCCTACCCTAAGCCTAGAGGTGCCCTGGCCTTAGGCTAGGTGAGACCAAGCATTAGCCTAAGCCTAGGGGTGCCCTAGCCTAAGCCTAGGGGTGCCTGAGCCTAACCCTAGGGGTGCCCTAACCTAAGCCTAGGGGTGCCCTAGCCTAAGCCTAGGCGTGCCCTAGCCTAAGCCTAGGGGAGTCCTAGCCTTAGCCTAAGCCTACGGGTGCCCTAACCTAAGCCTAGGGGTGACCTAGCCTAAGCCTAGGTGAGCCCTAGCCTCAGGCTAGGGGAGCCCTAGCCTTAGCCTAAGCCTAGGGGTGCCCTAGCCTGAGCCTACGGGTGCCCTAGCCTTAGGCTAGGGGAGCCCTAACCTTACCCTAAGCCTAGGGGTGGCCTAGCCTAAGCCTATGGGTCCCATAGCCTAAGCCTAGGGGTGCCCTAGCCTAAGCCTAAGGGTGCCCTAGCCTAAGCCTAGGGATGCCCTAGCCTAAGCCTAGGGGTGCCCTAGCCTAAGCCTAGGCTTCCCCTAGCCTAAGCCTAGGGGAGTCCTAGCCTTAGCCTAAGCCTAGGGGTGCCCTAGCCTAAGCCTATGGGTGCCCTAGCCTGATCCTACGGGTGCCCTAGCATCAGGTTAGGGGAGCCCTAGCCTTAGTCTAGCCTAGGATTGCCCTAGCCTAAGCCTAAGGTTGCCATAGCCTGAGTCTAGGGGTGCCCTAACCTGAGGCTCTCGGAGCCGTAGCCTTATCCTAAGCCTAGTGGTGCCCGAGCCTAAGCCTAGGGGTGCCCTAGACTAAGCCTAGGCATGCCCTAGCCTAAGCCTAGGGGTGCCCTATCCTAAGGCTAGGAGAGCCCTAACCTTAGCCTAAGCCTAGGGGTGCCTTAGCCTCAGCCTAGGGGTGCCCTAGCTTGAGCCTAGGGGTGCCCTAGCCTTAGGCTATGGGATCCCTAGCCTTAGCTTAAGCCTAGGGGTGCCCTAGCCTAAACCTAGGGGTGCCCTAGCCTAAACCTAGGGGTGCCCTTGCCTAAGCCTAGGGGTTCCCTAGCCTAAGTCTAGGGGTGCCTTTGCCTAAGCCTAGGGGTGCCCTAGCCTAATCATAGGGGTGTCCTAGCCATAGGCCAAGGGAGCCCTTGCCTTAGCCTCAGCCTAGGGGTGCCCTAGCTTGAGCCTAGGGGTGCCCTAGCCTTAGGCTATGGGATCCCTAGCCTTAGCTTAAGCCTAGGGGTGCCCTAGCCTAAGCCTAGGTGTGCCCTAGCCTAAGCCTAGGGGTGCCCTAGCCTAAGACTAGGGGTGCTCTTGCCTAAGCCTAGGGGTTCCCTAGCCTAAGTCTAGGGGTGCCTTTGCCTAAGCCTAGGGGTGCCCTAGCCTAATCCTAGGGGTGTCCTAGCCATAGGCGAAGGGAGCCCTTGCCTTAGCCTAAGCCTAGGGGTGCCCTAGGCTAAGCCTAGGTGTGCCCTAGCCTAAGCCTAGGGGTGCCCTAGCCTTAGGCTAGGGGAGCCCTAGCCTTAGCCTAAGCCTAGGTGTGCCCTAGCCTAAGCCTAGAGGTGCCCTAGCCTAAGCCTAGGGGTGTTTTAGCCTTAGGCATGGGGAGCCTAGCCTTAGCCTTAGCCTAGGGGTGCCCTAGCCTAAGCCTAGGGGTGCCCTAGCCTAAGCCTTGGGGTACCCTAGCCTGAGGCTAGGGGAGCCCAAGACTTAGCCTAAGTCTAGGGGTGCCCTAGCCTAAGCCTAGGGGTGCCCTAGCCGGGGCCTAGGGGTGCCATAGCCTGAGCCGAAGGGTGCCCTAGCCTGAGGCTAGGGGAGCCCTAATGTTAGTCTAGCCTAGGATTGCCCTAGCCTAAGCCTAGGGGTGCCATAGCCTGAGTCTAGGGGTGAAATAGCCTGAGGCAAGAGGAGCCACAGTCTTAGCCTAAACCTAGGGGAGCCCTAGCCTAAGCTTAGGGGTGCCCTAGCCTAAGCCTAGGGGTGCCCTAGCCTTAGGCTAGGGTAGCCCTAGCCTGCGCCTAGGGGTGCCCTTCCTGAGGATAGGGGACCCCTAGAATTAGCCTAAGCCTAGGATTGCCCTAGCCTAAGATAACGGGTGCCCTAGCCTGAGTCTAGGGGTGCCCTTGCCTGAGGCTAGGGGAGCCGTTGCCTTAGCCTAAGTGTAGGGGTGCCCTAGCCTAAGCCTAGGGGTGCCCAAGCTTAAGCCTAGGGGTGCCCTAGCCTTAGTCTAGGAGTTCCCTAGCCTAAGCCTAGGGGTGCCCTAGCCTCAGCCTAAGTTAGCCCAGCCTTAGCCTAAGCCTAGGGGTGCCCTAGCCTAAGCCTAGGGGTGTCCTAGCCTAAGCATAGGGGTTCCCTAGCCTAAGCCTAGGGGTGCTCTAGCCTTAGGCTAGGGGAGCCCAGCCTTAGTCTAAGCCTAGAGGTGCCCTTGGCTAAGCCTAGTGGTGCCCTAGCCTAAGCTTAGGGGTGCAATAGCCTGAGTCTCGGGGTGCACTAGCCTGAGGCTAGGGGAGCCGTAGCCTTAGCCTAAGCATAGGGGAGCCCTAGCTTAAGCCTAGGGGTGTCCTAGCCTAAGCCTAGGGGTGCCCTAGCCTAAGCCTAGGGGTGCCCTAGCCTAAGCCTAGGCATCCCCTAGGCTAAGCCTAGGGGAGTCCTAGCCTTAGCCTAAGCCTAGGGGTGCCCTAGCCTAAGCCTATGGGTGCCCTAGCCTGATCCTATGGGTGCCCTAGCATAAGGTTAGGGGAGCCCTAGCCTTAATCTAGCCTAGGATTGCCCTAGCCTAAGCCTAGGGCTGCCATAGCCTGAGTCTAGGGGTGCCCTAACTTGAGGCTCTCAGAGCCGTAGCCTTATCCTAAGCCTAGTGGTGCCCGAGCCTAAGCCTAGGTGTGCCCTAGCCTAAGCCTAGGCATGCCCTAGCCTAAGCCTAAGCCTTGGGGTGCCCTAGCCTGAGCCTAGGGGTGCCCTAGCTTGAGCCTAGGGGTGACCTAGCCTTAGGCTAGGGGATCCTTAGCCTTAGCTTAAGCCTAGGTGTGCCCTAGCCTAAACCTAGGGGTGCCATAGCCTGAGTCTAGGGGTGCCCTAACCTGAGGCTCTCAGAGCCGTAGCCTTTTCCTAAGCATAGTGGTGCCCTAGCCTAAGCCTAGGGGTGCACTAGACTAAGCCTAGGCATGCCCTAGCCTAAGCCTAGGGGTGCCCTATCCTAAGGCTAGGAGAGCCCTAACCTTAGCCTAAGCCTAGGGGTGCCTTAGCCTCAGCCTAGGGGTGCCCTAGCTTGAGCCTAGGGGTGCCCTAGCCTTAGGCTATGGGATCCCTAGCCTTAGCTTAAGCCTAGGGGTGCCCTAGCCTAAGCCTAGGGGTGCCCTAGCCTAAGCCTAGGGGTGCCCTTGCCTAAGCCTAGGGGTTCCCTAGCCTAAGTCTAGGGGTGCCTTTGCCTAAGCCTAGGGGTGCCCTAGCCTAATCATAGGGGTGTCCTAGCCATAGGCCAAGGGAGCCCTTGCCTTAGCCTAAGCCTAGGGGTGCCCTAGTCTAAGCCTAGGGTGCCCTATCCTGAGCCTAGGGAGCCCTACCTTAGCCTAAGCATAGGATTGTCCTAGCCTAAGCTTAGGGGTGCCCTAGCCTGAGTTTAGGGGTGCCCTAGCCTGAGGCTAGGGGAGCCGTTGCCTTAGCCTAAGTCTGGGGTGCCTTAGCCTAAGTCTAGGGGTGCCCTAGCCTAAGCCTAGAGGTGCCTTAGCCTAAGCATAGGGGTTCCCTAGCCCAAGCCTATGGGTGCCCTAGCCTTAGGCTAGGGGAGCCCTAGACTTAGCCTAAGCCTAGGGCTGACCTAGCCTAAGCCTAGGGGTGCCCGGGCCTAAGCCTAGAGGTGCCCTAGCCTAAGCCTAGGGGTGCCCTAGCCTAAGCCTAGGGGTGCCCTAGCCTAAGCCTAGGGGTTCCCTAGCCTAAGCCTATGGGTTCCCTAGCCTAAGCTTGGGGTGCCCTAGCCAAAGCCTAGGGGTGCCCTAGCCTAAGCCTAGGGGTGCCCTAGCCTAAGCCTAGGGGTGCCCTAGCCTAAGCCTAGGGGTGCCCTTGCCTAAGCCTAGGGGTTCCCTAGCCTAAGTCTAGGGGTGCCTTTGCCTAAGCCTAGGGGTGCCCTAGCCTAATCATAGGGGTGTCCTAGCCATAGGCCAAGGGAGCCCTTGCCTTAGCCTAAGCCTAGGGGTGCCCTAGTCTAAGCCTAGGGTGCCCTATCCTGAGCCTAGGGAGCCCTACCTTAGCCTAAGCATAGGATTGTCCTAGCCTAAGATTAGGGGTGCCCTAGTCTGAGTCTAGGGGTGCCGTAGCCTGAGGCTAGGGGAGCCGTTGCCTTAGCCTAAGTCTAGGGGTGCCTTAGCCTAAGCCTAGGGGTGCCCTAGCCTAAGCCTAGAGGTGCCCTAGCCTAAGCATAGGGGTTCCCTAGCCCAAGCCTATGGATGCCCTAGCCTTAGGCTAGGGGAGCCCTAGACGTAGCCTAAGCCTAGGGCTGACCTAGCCTAAGCCTAGGGGTGCCCTAGCCTAAGCCTAGAGGTGCCCTAGCCTAAGCCTAGGGGTGCCCTAGCCTAAGCCTAGGGGTGCCCTAGCCTAAGCCTAGGGGTTCCCTAGCCTAAGCCTAGGGGTTCCCTAGCCTAAGCCTAGGGGTGCCTTAGCCTAAGTCTAGGGGTGCCCTAGCCTTAGGCTAGGAGAGCCCTAGCCTTAGCCTAAGCCTAGGGGTGCCCTAGCCAAAGCCTAGGGGTGCCCTAGCCTAAGCCTAGGGGTGCCCTAGCCTAAGCCTAGGGGTGCCCTAGCCTAAACCTAAGCCTAGGGGTGCCCTAGCCTAAGCCTATGGGTGCCCTAGCCTAAGCCTAGGGGTGCCCTAGAACAAGCCTAGGGGTGCCATCGCCTAAGCCTAGGGGTGCCATAGGCTAAGCCTTGGCATCCCCTAGGCTAAGCCTAGGGGAGTCCTAGCCTTAGCCTAAGCCTATGGGTGCCCTAGCCTAAGCCTATGGGTGCCCTAGCCTGATCCTATGGGTGCCGTAGCATAAGGTTAGGGGAGCCCTAGCCTTAGTCTAGCCTAGGATTGCCCTAGCCTAAGCCTAGGGTTGCCATAGCCTGAGTCTAGGGGTGCCCTAACTTGAGGCTCTCGGAGCCGTAGCCTTATCCTAAGCCTAGTGGTGCCCGAGCCTAAGCCTAGGCGTGCCCTAGCCTAAGCCTAGGCATGCCCTAGCCTAAGCCTAAGCCTAGGGGTGCCCTAGCCTGAGCCTAGGGGTGCCCTAGCTTGAGCCTAGGGGTGACCTAGCCTTAGGCTAGGAGATCCTTAGCCTTAGCTTAAGCCTAGGTGTGCCCTAGCCTAAGCCTAGGGGTGCCATAGCCTGAGTCTAGGGGTGCCCTAACCTGAGGCTCTCAGAGCCGTAGCCTTATCCTAAGCCTAGTGGTGCCCTAGCCTAAGCCTAGGGGTGCCCTAGACTAAGCCTAGGCATGCCCTAGCCTAAGCCTAGGGGTGCCCTATCCTAAGGGAAGGAGAGCCCTAACCTTAGCCTAAGCCTAGGGGTGCCTTAGCCTCAGCCTAGGGGTGCCCTAGCTTGAGCCTAGGGGTGCCCTAGCCTTAGGCTATGGGATCCCTAGCCTTAGTTTAAGCCTAGGGGTGCCCTAGCCTAAGCCTAGGGGTGCCCTAGCCTAAGCCTAGGGGTGCCCTTGCCTAAGCCTAGGGGTTCCCTAGCCTAAGTCTAGGGGTGCCTTTGCCTAAGCCTAGGGGTGCCCTAGCCTAATCATAGGGGTGTCCTAGCCATAGGCCAAGGGAGCCCTTGCCTTAGCCTAAGCCTAGGGGAGCCCTAGTCTAAGCCTAGGGTGCCCTATCCTGAGCCTAGGGAGCCCTACCTTAGCCTAAGCATAGGATTGTCCTAGCCTAAGCTTAGGGGTGCCCTAGTCTGAGTCTAGGGGTGCCGTAGCCTGAGGCTAGGGGAGCCGTTGCCTTAGCCTAAGTCTAGGGGTGCCTTAGCCTAAGCCTAGGGGTGCCCTAGCCTAAGCCTAGAGGTGCCCTAGCCTAAGCATAGGGGTTCCCTAGCCCAAGCCTATGGGTGCCCTAGCTTAAGCTAGGGGAGCCCTAGACGTAGCCTAAGCCTAGGGCTGACCTAGCCTAAGCCTAGGGGTGCCCTAGCCTAAGCCTAGAGGTGCCCTAGCCTAAGCCTAGGGGTGCCCTAGCCTAAGCCTAGGGGTGCCCTAGCCTAAGCCTAGGGGTTCCCTAGCCTAAGCCTAGGGGATTCCCTAGCCTAAGCCTAGGGGTGCCCTAGCCTAAGTCTAGGGGTGCCCTAGCCTTAGGCTAGGAGAGCCCTAGCCTTAGCCTAAGCTTAGGGGTGCCCTAGCCAAAGCCTAGGGGTGCCCTAGCCTAAGCCTAGGGGTGCCCTAGCCTAAGCCTAGGGGTGCCCTAGCCTAAACCGAAGCCTAGGGGTGCCCTAGCCTAAGCCTATGGGTGCCCTAGCCTAAGCCTAGGGGTGCCCTAGAACAAGCCTAGGGGTGCCATCGCCTAAGCCTAGGGGTGCCATAGGCTAAGCCTAGGGGTGCCTTAGCCTAAGCCTAGGGGTTCCCTAGCTTTAGGCAAGGGGAGCCTTAGCCTTAGCCTAAGCCTAGGTTTACCCTAGCCTAAGCCTAGGGGTTCCCTACCCTAAGCCTAGGGGTGCCCTAGCCTAAGCCTAGAGGTGCCCTAGCCTAAGCCTATGGGTGCCCTAACCTAAGCCTAGGGGTGCCCAAGCCTTAGCCTAGGGATGCCCTAGCCTAAGCCTAGGGGTGCCCTAGCTTTAGCCTAAGCCTAGGAGTGCCCTAGTCTAAGCCTAGGGTGCCCTATCCTGAGCCTAGGGAGCCCAACCTTAGCCTAAGCACAGGATTGTCCTAGCCTAAGCTTAGGGGTGCCCTAGCCTGATACTAGGGGTGCCCTAGCCTGAGGCTAGGGGAGCCGTTGCCTTAGCCTAAGTCTAGGGGTGCCCTAGCCTAAGCCTAGAGGTGCCCTAGCCAAAGCCTAGGGGTGCCCTAGCCTAAGCCTAGGGGTTCCCTAGACTAAGCCTAGGGGTGCCGTAGCCTAAGCCTAGGGGTGCCCTAGCCTTAGGCTAGGAGAGCCCTAGCCTTAGCCTAAGCCTAGGGGTGCCCTAGCCAAAGCCTAGGGGTGCCCTAGCCTAAGCCTAGGGGTGCCCTAGCCTAAGCCTAGGGGTGCCCTAGCCTAAACCTAAGCCTAGGGGTGCCCTAGCATAAGAATATGGGTGCCCTAGCCTAAGCCTAGGGGTGCCCTAGAACAAGCCTAGGGGTGCCATCGCCTAAGCCTAGGGGAGCAATAGGCTAAGCCTAGGGGTGCCTTAGCCTAAGCCTAGGGGTTCCCTAGCTTTAGGCAAGGGGAGCCTTAGCCTTAGCCTAAGCCTAGGTTTACCCTAGCCTAAGCCTAGGGGTTCCCTACCCTAAGCCTAGGGGTGCCCTAGCCTAAGCCTAGAGGTGCCCTAGCCTAAGCCTATGGGTGCCCTAACCTAAGCTTAGGGGTGCCCTAGCCTTAACCTAGGGATGCCCTAGCCTAAGCCTAGGGGTGCCCTAGCCTAACCCTAAGCTTAGGGGTGCCCTAGCCTTAGGCTATGGGATCCCTAGCCTTAGCTTAAGCCTAGGGGTGCCCTAGCCTAAGCCTAGGGGTGCCCTAGCCTAAGCCTAGGGGTGCCCTTGCCTAAGCCTAGGGGTTCCCTAGCCTAAGTCTAGGGGTGCCTTTACCTAAGCCTAGGGGTGCCCTAGCCTAATCCTAGGGGTGTCCTAGCCATAGGCCAAGGGAGCCCTTGCCTTAGCCTAAGCCTAGGGGTGCCCTAGGCTAAGCCTAGGTGTGCCCTAGCCTAAGCCTAGGGGTGCCCTAGCCTTAGGCTAGGGGAGCCCTAGCCTTAGCCTAAGCCTAGGTGTGCCCTAGCCTAAGCCTAGGGGTGCCCTAGCCTAAGCCTAGGGGTGTTCTAGCCTTAGGTATGGGGAGCCTAGCCTTAGCCTTAGCCTAGGGGTGCCCTAGCCTAAGCCTAGGGGTGCCCTAGCCTAAGCCTTGGGGTACCCTAGCCTGAGTCTAGGGGTGAACTAGCCTGAGGCAAGAGGAGCCACAGTCTTAGCCTAAACCTAGGGGAGCCCTAGCCAAAGCTTAGGGATGCCCTAGCCTAAGCCTAGGGGTGCCCTAGCCTTAGGCTAGGGTAGCCCTAGCCTGAGCCTAGGGGTGCCCTTGCCTGAGGATAGGGGAGCCCTAGAATTAGCCTAAGCCTAAGATTGCCCTAGCCTAAGATAACGGGTGCCCTAGCCTGAGTCTAGGGGTGCCCTTGCCTGAGGCTAGGGGAGCCGTTGCCTTAGCCTAAGTGTAGGGGTTCCCTAGCCTAAGCCTAGGGGTGCCCAAGCTTAAGCCTAGGGGTGCCCTAGCCTTAGTCTAGGAGTTCCCTAGCCTAAGCCTAGGGGTGCCCTAGCCTAAGCCTAAGTTAGCCCAGCCTTAGCCTAAGCCTAGGGGTGCCCTAGCCTAAGCCTAGGGGTGTCCTCGCCTAAGCCTAGGGGTTCCCTAGCCTAAGCCTAGGGGTGCTCTAGCCTTAGGCTAGGGGAGCCCAGCCTTAGCCTAAGCCTAGGGGTGCCCTAGGCTAAGCCTTGCGGTGCCCTAGCCTTAGGCTAGGAGAGCCCTAGGCTTTTCCTAATCCTAGGGGTGCCCTAGCCTAAGCCTCGGGGTGCCCTAGCCTGAGCCGACGGGTGCCGTAGCCTTAGGTTAGGGGAGCCCTAGCCTTAGCCTAAGCCTAGGGGTGCCCTAGTCTAAGCCTAGGGTGCCCTATCCTGAGCCTAGGGAGCCCTACCTTAGCCTAAGCATAGGATTGTCCTAGCATAAGCTTAGGGGTGCCCTAGCCTGAGTCTAGGGGTGCCCTAGCCTGAGGCTTGGGGAGCCGTTGCCTTAGCCTAAGTCTAGGGGTGCCTTAGCCTAAGCCTAGGGGTGCCCTAGCCTAAGCCTAGAGGTGCCCTAGCCTAAGCCTAGGGGTGCCCTAGCCTAAGCCTAGGGGTGCCCTAGCCTAAGCCTAGGGGTTCCCTAGCCTAAGCCTAGGGGTGCCCTAGCCTAAGCCTAGGGGTGCCCTAGCCTTAGGTTAGGAGAGCCCTAGCCTTAGCCTAAGCCTAGGGGTGCCCTAGCCAAAGACTAGGGGTGCCCTAGCCTAAGCTTGGGGTGCCCTAGCCTAAGCCTAGGGGTGCCCTAGCCTAAACCTAAGCCTAGGGGTGCCCTAGCCTAAGCCTATGGGTGCCCTAGCCTAAGCCTAGGGGTGCCCTAGAACAAGCCTAGGGGTGCCATCGCCTAAGCCTAGGGGTGCCATAGGCTAAGCCTAGGGGTGCCTTAGCCTAAGCCTAGGGGTTCCCTAGCTTTAGGCAAGGGGAGCCTCAGCCTTAGCCTAAGCCTAGGTTTACCCTAGCCTAAGCCTAGGGGTTCCCTACCCTAAGCCTAGGGGTGCCCTAGCCTAAGCCTAGAGGTGCCCTAGCCTAAGCCTATGGGTGCCCTAACCTAAGCCTAGGGGTGCACTAGCCTTAGCCTAGGGATGCCCTAGCCTAAGCCTAGGGGTGCCCTAGCCTAAGCCTAAGCGTAGGGGTGCCCTAGCCTAATCCTAGGGATGCCCAGGCCTTAGGCTAGGGGAGCCCTTGCCTTAGCTTAAGCCTATGGCTGCCATAGCCTAAGCCTAGTGGTGCCCTACCCTAAGCCTAGAGGTGCCCTGGCCTTAGGCTAGGTGAGACCAAGCATTAGCCTAAGCCTAGGGGTGCCCTAGCCTAAGCCTAGGGGTGCCTGAGCCTAACCCTAGGGGTGCCCTAACCTAAGCCTAGGGGTGCCCTAGCCTAAGACTAGGCGTGCCCTAGCCTAAGCCTAGGGGAGTCCTAGCCTTAGCCTAAGCCTACGGGTGCCCTAACCTAAGCCTAGGGGTGACCTAGCCTAAGCCTAGGTGAGCCCTAGCCTCAGGCTAGGGGAGCCCTAGCCTTAGCCTAAGCCTAGGGGTGCCCTAGCCTGAGCCTACGGGTGCCCTAGCCTTAGGCTAGGGGAGCCCTAACCTTACCCTAAGCCTAGGGGTGGCCTAGCCTAAGCCTATGGGTCCCATAGCCTAAGCCTAGGGGTGCCCTAGCCTAAGCCTAAGGGTGCCCTAGCCTAAGCCTAGGGATGCCCTAGCCTAAGCCTAGGGGTGCCCTAGCCTAAGCCTAGGCTTCCCCTAGCCTAAGCCTAGGGGAGTCCTAGCCTTAGCCTAAGCCTAGGGGTGCCCTAGCCTAAGCCTATGGGTGCCCTAGCCTGATCCTACGGGTGCCCTAGCATCAGGTTAGGGGAGCCCTAGCCTTAGTCTAGCCTAGGATTGCCCTAGCCTAAGCCTAAGGTTGCCATAGCCTGAGTCTAGGGGTGCCCTAACCTGAGGCTCTCGGAGCCGTAGCCTTATCCTAAGCCTAGTGGTGCCCGAGCCTAAGCCTAGGGGTGCCCTAGACTAAGCCTAGGCATGCCCTAGCCTAAGCCTAGGGGTGCCCTATCCTAAGGCTAGGAGAGCCCTAACCTTAGCCTAAGCCTAGGGGTGCCTTAGCCTCAGCCTAGGGGTGCCCTAGCTTGAGCCTAGGGGTGCCCTAGCCTTAGGCTATGGGATCCCTAGCCTTAGCTTAAGCCTAGGGGTGCCCTAGCCTAAACCTAGGGGTGCCCTAGCCTAAACCTAGGGGTGCCCTTGCCTAAGCCTAGGGGTTCCCTAGCCTAAGTCTAGGGGTGCCTTTGCCTAAGCCTAGGGGTGCCCTAGCCTAATCATAGGGGTGTCCTAGCCATAGGCCAAGGGAGCCCTTGCCTTAGCCTAAGCCTAGGGGTGCCCTAGTCTAAGCCTAGGGTGCCCTATCCTGAGCCTAGGGAGCCCTACCTTAGCCTAAGCATAGGATTGTCCTAGCCTAAGCTTAGGGGTGCCCTAGCCTGAGTTTAGGGGTGCCCTAGCCTGAGGCTAGGGGAGCCGTTGCCTTAGCCTAAGTCTGGGGTGGCTTAGCCTAAGTCTAGGGGTGCCCTAGCCTAAGCCTAGCGGTGCCCTAGCCTAAGCATAGGGGTTCCCTAGCCCAAGCCTAGGGGTGGCCCTAGCCTTAGGCTAGGGGAGCCCTAGACTTAGCCTAAGCCTAGGGCTGACCTAGCCTAAGCCTAGGGGTGCCCGAGCCTAAGCCTAGAGGTGCCCTAGCCTAAGCCTAGGGGTGCCCTAGCCTAAGCCTAGGGGTGCCCTAGCCTAAGCCTAGGGGTTCCCTAGCCTAAGCCTATGGGTTCCCTAGCCTAAGCTTGGGGTGCCCTAGCCAAAGCCTAGGGGTGCCCTAGCCTAAGCCTAGGGGTGCCCTAGCCTAAGCCTAGGGGTGCCCTAGCCTAAACCTAAGCCTAGGGGTGCCCTAGCCTAAGCCTATGGGTGCCCTAGCCTAAGCCTAGGGGTGCCCTAGAACAAGCCTAGGGGTGCCATCGCCTAAGCCTAGGGGTGCCATAGGCTAAGCCTAGGGGTGCCTTAGCCTAAGCCTAGGGGTTCCCTAGCTTTAGGCAAGGGGAGCCTTAGCCTTAGCCTAAGCCTAGGTTTACCCTAGCCTAAGCCTAGGGGTTCCCTACCCTAAGCCTAGGGGTGCCCTAGCCTAAGCCTAGAGGTGCCCTAGCCTAAGCCTATGGGTGCCCTAACCTAAGCCTAGGGGTGCCCTAGCCTTAGCCTAGGGATGCCCTAGCCTAAGCCTAGGGGTGCCCTAGCCTTAGCCTAAGCCTAGGAGTGCCCTAGTCTAAGCCTAGGGTGCCCTATCCTGAGCCTAGGGAGCTCAACATTAGCCTAAGCATAAGATTGTCCTAGCCTAAGCTTAGGGGTGCCCTAGCCTGAGTCTAGGGGTGCCCTAGCCTGAGGCTAGGGGAGCCGTTGCCTTAGCCTAAGTCTAGGTGTGCCTTAGCCTAAGCCTAGGGGTGCCCTAGCCTAAGCCTAGAGGTGCCCTAGCCTAAGCCTAGGGGTGCCCTAGCCTAAGCCTAGGGGTTCCCTAGCCTAAGCCTAGGGGTGCCCTAGCCTAAGCCTAGGGGTGTCCTAAACTTAGGCTAGGAGAGCCCTAGCCTTAGCCTAAGCCTAGGGGTGCCCTAGCCAAAGCCTAGGGGTGCCCTAGCCTAAGCCTAGGGGTGCCCTAGCCTAAGCCTAGGGGTGCCCTAGCCTAAACCTAAGCCTAGGGGTGAACTAGCATAAGAATATGGGTGCCCTAGCCTAAGCCTAGGGGTGCCCTAGAACAAGCCTAGGGGTGCCATCGCCTAAGCCTAGGGGTGCAATAGGCTAAGCCTAGGGGTGCCTTAGCCTAAGCCTAGGGGTTCCCTAGCTTTAGGGAAGGGGAGAGTTAGCCTTAACCTAAGCCTAGGTTTACCCTAGCCTAAGCCTAGGGGTTCCCTACCCTAAGCCTAGGGGTGCCCTAGCCTAAGCCTAGAGGTGCCCTAGCCTAAGCCTATGGGTGCCCTAACCTAAGCCTAGGGGTGCCCTAGCCTTAGCCTAGGGATGCCCTAGCCTAAGCCTAGGGGTGCCCTAGCCTAAGCCTAAGCTTAGGGGTGCCCTAGCCTAAGCCTAGGGGTGCCCAGGCCTTAGGCTAGGGGAGCCCTTGCCTTAGCTTAAGCCTATGGCTGCCATAGCCTAAGCCTAGTGGTGCCCTACCCTAAGCCGAGAGGTGCCCTAGCCTTAGGCTAGGTGAGACCAAGCATTAGCCTAAGCCTAGGGGTGCCCTAGCCTGAGCCTAGGGGTGCCTGAGCCTAAGCCTAGGGGTGCCCTAACCTAAGCCTAGGGGTGCCCTAGCCTAAGCCTAGGCGTGCCCTAGCCTAAGCCTAGGGGAGCCCTAGCCTTAGCCTAAGCTTACGGGTGCCCTAGCCTAAGCCTAGGGGTGCCCTAGCCTAAGCTTGGTGAGCCCTAGCCTCAGGCTAGGGGAGCCCTAGCCTTAGCCTAAGCCTAGGGGTGCCCTAGCCTGAGCCTACGGGTGCCCTAGCCTTAGGCTAGGGGAGCCCTAACCTTACCCTAAGCCTAGGGGTGGCCTAGCCTAAGCCTATGGGTCCCATAGCCTAAGCCTAGGGGTGCTCTAGCCTAAGCCTAGGGGTGCCCTAGCCTAAGCCTAGGGGTGCCCTAGCCTAAGCCTAGGGGTGCCCTAGCCTAAGCCTAGGCTTCCCCTAGCCTAAGCCTAGGGGTGTCCTAGCCTTAGCCTAAGCCTAGGGGTGCCCTAGCCTAAGCCTATGGGTGCCCTAGCCTGATCCTACGGGTGCCCTAGCATAAGGTTAGGGGAGCCCTAGCCTTAGTCTAGCCTAGGATTGCCCTAGCCTAATCCTAGGGTTGCCATAGCCTGAGTCTAGGGGTGCCCTAACCTGAGGCTCTCGGAGCCGTAGCCTTATCCTAAGCCTATTGGTGCCGAGCCTAAGCCTAGGCATGCCCTAGCCTAAGCCTAGGCATGCCCTAGCCTAAGCCTAAGCCTAGGGGTTCCTTAGCCTGAGCCTAGGGGTGCCCTAGCTTGAGCCTAGGGGTGACCTAGCCTTAGGCTAGGGGATCCTTAGCCTTAGCTTAAGCCTAGGTGTGCCCTAGCCTAAGCCTAGGGGTGCCATAGCCTGAGTCTAGGGGTGCTCTAACCTGAGGCTCTCAGAGCCGTAGCCTTATCCTAAGCCTAGTGGTGCCCTAGCCTAAGCCTAGGGGTGCCCTAGACTAAGCCTAGGCATGCCCTAGCCTAAGCCTAGGGGTGCCCTATCCTAAGGCTAGGAGAGCCGTAGCCTTAGCCTAAGCCTAGGGGTGCCTTAGCCTCAGCCTAGGGGTGCCCTAGCTTGAGCCTAGGGGTGCCCTAGCCTTAGGCTATGGGATCCCTAGCCTTAGCTTAAGCCTAGGGGTGCCCTAGCCTAAGCCTAGGTGTGCCCTAGCCTAAGCCTAGGGGTGCCCTAGCCTAAGACTAGGGGTGCTCTTGCCTAAGCCTAGGGGTTCCCTAGCCTAAGTCTAGGGGTGCCTTTGCCTAAGCCTAGGGGTGCCCTAGCCTAATCCTAGGGGTGTCCTAGCCATAGGCGAAGGGAGCCCTTGCCTTAGCCTAAGCCTAGGGGTGCCCTAGGCTAAGCCTAGGTGTGCCCTAGCCTAAGCCTAGGGGTGCCCTAGCCTTAGGCTAGGGGAGCCCTAGCCTTAGCCTAAGCCTAGGTGTGCCCTAGCCTAAGCCTAGAGGTGCCCTAGCCTAAGCCTAGGGGTGTTTTAGCCTTAGGCATGGGGAGCCTAGCCTTAGCCTTAGCCTAGGGGTGCCCTAGCCTAAGCCTAGGGGTGCCCTAGCCTAAGCCTTGGGGTACCCTAGCCTGAGGCTAGGGGAGCCCAAGACTTAGCCTAAGTCTAGGGGTGCCCTAGCCTAAGCCTAGGGGTGCCCTAGCCGGGGCCTAGGGGTGCCATAACCTGAGCCGAAGGGTGCCCTAGCCTGAGGCTAGGGGAGCCCTAATGTTAGTCTAGCCTAGGATTGCCCTAGCCTAAGCCTAGGGGTGCCATAGCCTGAGTCTAGGGGTGAAATAGCCTGAGGCAAGAGGAGCCACAGTCTTAGCCTAAACCTAGGGGAGCCCTAGCCTAAGCTTAGGGGTGCCCTAGCCTAAGCCTAGGGGTGCCCTAGCCTTAGGCTAGGGTAGCCCTAGCCTGCGCCTAGGGGTGCCCTTGCCTGAGGATAGGGGACCCCTAGAATTAGCCTAAGCCTAGGATTGCCCTAGCCTAAGATAACGGGTGCCCTAGCCTGAGTCTAGGGGTGCCCTTGCCTGAGGCTAGGGGAGCCGTTGCCTTAGCCTAAGTGTAGGGGTGCCCTAGCCTAAGCCTAGGGGTGCCCAAGCTTAAGCCTAGGGGTGCCCTAGCCTTAGTCTAGGAGTTCCCTAGCCTAAGCCTAGGGGTGCCCTAGCCTCAGCCTAAGTTAGCCCAGCCTTAGCCTAAGCCTAGGGGTGCCCTAGCCTAAGCCTAGGGGTGTCCTAGCCTAAGCATAGGGGTTCCCTAGCCTAAGCCTAGGGGTGCTCTAGCCTTAGGCTAGGGGAGCCCAGCCTTAGTCTAAGCCTAGAGGTGCCCTTGGCTAAGCCTAGGGGTGCCCTAGCCTAAGCTTAGGGGTGCAATAGCCTGAGTCTAGGGGTGCACTAGCCTGAGGCTAGGGGAGCCGTAGCCTTAGCCTAAGCATAGGGGAGCCCTAGCTTAAGCCTAGGGGTGTCCTAGCCTAAGCCTAGGGGTGCCCTAGCCTAAGCCTAGGGGTGCCCTAGCCTAAGCCTAGGCATCCCCTAGGCTAAGCCTAGGGGAGTCCTAGCCTTAGCCTAAGCCTAGGGGTGCCCTAGCCTAAGCCTATGGGTGCCCTAGCCTGATCCTATGGGTGCCCTAGCATAAGGTTAGGGGAGCCCTAGCCTTAATCTAGCCTAGGATTGCCCTAGCCTAAGCCTAGGGTTGCCATAGCCTGAGTCTAGGGGTGCCCTAACTTGAGGCTCTCAGAGCCGTAGCCTTATCCTAAGCCTAGTGGTGCCCGAGCCTAAGCCTAGGTGTGCCCTAGCCTAAGCCTAGGCATGCCCTAGCCTAAGCCTAAGCCTTGGGGTGCCCTAGCCTGAGCCTAGGGGTGCCCTAGCTTGAGCCTAGGGGTGACCTAGCCTTAGGCTAGGGGATCCTTAGCCTTAGCTTAAGCCTAGGTGTGCCCTAGCCTAAACCTAGGGGTGCCATAGCCTGAGTCTAGGGGTGCCCTAACCTGAGGCTCTCAGAGCCGTAGCCTTATCCTAAGCATAGTGGTGCCCTAGCCTAAGCCTAGGGGTGCCCTAGACTAAGCCTAGGCATGCCCTAGCCTAAGCCTAGGGGTGCCCTATCCTAAGGCTAGGAGAGCCCTAACCTTAGCCTAAGCCTAGGGGTGCCTTAGCCTCAGCCTAGGGGTGCCCTAGCTTGAGCCTAGGGGTGCCCTAGCCTTAGGCTATGGGATCCCTAGCCTTAGCTTAAGCCTAGGGGTGCCCTAGCCTAAGCCTAGGGGTGCCCTAGCCTAAGCCTAGGGGTGCCCTTGCCTAAGCCTAGGGGTTCCCTAGCCTAAGTCTAGGGGTGCCTTTGCCTAAGCCTAGGGGTGCCCTAGCCTAATCATAGGGGTGTCCTAGCCATAGGCCAAGGGAGCCCTTGCCTTAGCCTAAGCCTAGGGGTGCCCTAGTCTAAGCCTAGGGTGCCCTATCCTGAGCCTAGGGAGCCCTACCTTAGCCTAAGCATAGGATTGTCCTAGCCTAAGCTTAGGGGTGCCCTAGCCTGAGTTTAGGGGTGCCCTAGCCTGAGGCTAGGGGAGCCGTTGCCTTAGCCTAAGTCTGGGGTGCCTTAGCCTAAGTCTAGGGGTGCCCTAGCCTAAGCCTAGAGGTGCCTTAGCCTAAGCATAGGGGTTCCCTAGCCCAAGCCTATGGGTGCCCTAGCCTTAGGCTAGGGGAGCCCTAGACTTAGCCTAAGCCTAGGGCTGACCTAGCCTAAGCCTAGGGGTGCCCGAGCCTAAGCCTAGAGGTGCCCTAGCCTAAGCCTAGGGGTGCCCTAGCCTAAGCCTAGGGGTGCCCTAGCCTAAGCCTAGGGGTTCCCTAGCCTAAGCCTATGGGTTCCCTAGCCTAAGCTTGGGGTGCCCTAGCCAAAGCCTAGGGGTGCCCTAGCCTAAGCCTAGGGGTGCCCTAGCCTAAGCCTAGGGGTGCCCTAGCCTAAGCCTAGGGGTGCCCTTGCCTAAGCCTAGGGGTTCCCTAGCCTAAGTCTAGGGGTGCCTTTGCCTAAGCCTAGGGGTGCCCTAGCCTAATCATAGGGGTGTCCTAGCCATAGGCCAAGGGAGCCCTTGCCTTAGCCTAAGCCTAGGGGTGCCCTAGTCTAAGCCTAGGGTGCCCTATCCTGAGCCTAGGGAGCCCTACCTTAGCCTAAGCATAGGATTGTCCTAGCCTAAGATTAGGGGTGCCCTAGTCTGAGTCTAGGGGTGCCGTAGCCTGAGGCTAGGGGAGCCGTTGCCTTAGCCTAAGCCTAGGGGTGCCCTAGCCTAAGCCTAGGGGTGCCCTAGCCTAAACCTAAGCCTAGGGGTGAACTAGCATAAGAATATGGGTGCCCTAGCCTAAGCCTAGGGGTGCCCTAGAACAAGCCTAGGGGTGCCATCGCCTAAGCCTAGGGGTGCAATAGGCTAAGCCTAGGGGTGCCTTAGCCTAAGCCTAGGGGTTCCCTAGCTTTAGGGAAGGGGAGAGTTAGCCTTAACCTAAGCCTAGGTTTACCCTAGCCTAAGCCTAGGGGTTCCCTACCCTAAGCCTAGGGGTGCCCTAGCCTAAGCCTAGAGGTGCCCTAGCCTAAGCCTATGGGTGCCCTAACCTAAGCCTAGGGGTGCCCTAGCCTTAGCCTAGGGATGCCCTAGCCTAAGCCTAGGGGTGCCCTAGCCTAAGCCTAAGCTTAGGGGTGCCCTAGCCTAAGCCTAGGGGTGCCCAGGCCTTAGGCTAGGGGAGCCCTTGCCTTAGCTTAAGCCTATGGCTGCCATAGCCTAAGCCTAGTGGTGCCCTACCCTAAGCCGAGAGGTGCCCTAGCCTTAGGCTAGGTGAGACCAAGCATTAGCCTAAGCCTAGGGGTGCCCTAGCCTGAGCCTAGGGGTGCCTGAGCCTAAGCCTAGGGGTGCCCTAACCTAAGCCTAGGGGTGCCCTAGCCTAAGCCTAGGCGTGCCCTAGCCTAAGCCTAGGGGAGCCCTAGCCTTAGCCTAAGCCTACGGGTGCCCTAGCCTAAGCCTAGGGGTGCCCTAGCCTAAGCTTGGTGAGCCCTAGCCTCAGGCTAGGGGAGCCCTAGCCTTAGCCTAAGCCTAGGGGTGCCCTAGCCTGAGCCTACGGGTGCCCTAGCCTTAGGCTAGGGGAGCCCTAACCTTACCCTAAGCCTAGGGGTGGCCTAGCCTAAGCCTATGGGTCCCATAGCCTAAGCCTAGGGGTGCTCTAGCCTAAGCCTAGGGGTGCCCTAGCCTAAGCCTAGGGGTGCCCTAGCCTAAGCCTAGGGGTGCCCTAGCCTAAGCCTAGGCTTCCCCTAGCCTAAGCCTAGGGGTGTCCTAGCCTTAGCCTAAGCCTAGGGGTGCCCTAGCCTAAGCCTATGGGTGCCCTAGCCTGATCCTACGGGTGCCCTAGCATAAGGTTAGGGGAGCCCTAGCCTTAGTCTAGCCTAGGATTGCCCTAGCCTAATCCTAGGGTTGCCATAGCCTGAGTCTTGGGTGCCCTAACCTGAGGCTCTCGGAGCCGTAGCCTTATCCTAAGCCTATTGGTGCCGAGCCTAAGCCTAGGCATGCCCTAGCCTAAGCCTAGGCATGCCCTAGCCTAAGCCTAAGCCTAGGGGTTCCTTAGCCTGAGCCTAGGGGTGCCCTAGCTTGAGCCTAGGGGTGACCTAGCCTTAGGCTAGGGGATCCTTAGCCTTAGCTTAAGCCTAGGTGTGCCCTAGCCTAAGCCTAGGGGTGCCATAGCCTGAGTCTAGGGGTGCTCTAACCTGAGGCTCTCAGAGCCGTAGCCTTATCCTAAGCCTAGTGGTGCCCTAGCCTAAGCCTAGGGGTGCCCTAGACTAAGCCTAGGCATGCCCTAGCCTAAGCCTAGGGGTGCCCTATCCTAAGGCTAGGAGAGCCGTAGCCTTAGCCTAAGCCTAGGGGTGCCTTAGCCTCAGCCTAGGGGTGCCCTAGCTTGAGCCTAGGGGTGCCCTAGCCTTAGGCTATGGGATCCCTAGCCTTAGCTTAAGCCTAGGGGTGCCCTAGCCTAAGCCTAGGTGTGCCCTAGCCTAAGCCTAGGGGTGCCCTAGCCTAAGACTAGGGGTGCTCTTGCCTAAGCCTAGGGGTTCCCTAGCCTAAGTCTAGGGGTGCCTTTGCCTAAGCCTAGGGGTGCCCTAGCCTAATCCTAGGGGTGTCCTAGCCATAGGCGAAGGGAGCCCTTGCCTTAGCCTAAGCCTAGGGGTGCCCTAGGCTAAGCCTAGGTGTGCCCTAGCCTAAGCCTAGGGGTGCCCTAGCCTTAGGCTAGGGGAGCCCTAGCCTTAGCCTAAGCCTAGGTGTGCCCTAGCCTAAGCCTAGAGGTGCCCTAGCCTAAGCCTAGGGGTGTTTTAGCCTTAGGCATGGGGAGCCTAGCCTTAGCCTTAGCCTAGGGGTGCCCTAGCCTAAGCCTAGGGGTGCCCTAGCCTAAGCCTTGGGGTACCCTAGCCTGAGGCTAGGGGAGCCCAAGACTTAGCCTAAGTCTAGGGGTGCCCTAGCCTAAGCCTAGGGGTGCCCTAGCCGGGGCCTAGGGGTGCCATAACCTGAGCCGAAGGGTGCCCTAGCCTGAGGCTAGGGGAGCCCTAATGTTAGTCTAGCCTAGGATTGCCCTAGCCTAAGCCTAGGGGTGCCATAGCCTGAGTCTAGGGGTGAAATAGCCTGAGGCAAGAGGAGCCACAGTCTTAGCCTAAACCTAGGGGAGCCCTAGCCTAAGCTTAGGGGTGCCCTAGCCTAAGCCTAGGGGTGCCCTAGCCTTAGGCTAGGGTAGCCCTAGCCTGCGCCTAGGGGTGCCCTTGCCTGAGGATAGGGGATCCCTAGAATTAGCCTAAGCCTAGGATTGCCCTAGCCTAAGATAACGGGTGCCCTAGCCTGAGTCTAGGGGTGCCCTTGCCTGAGGCTAGGGGAGCCGTTGCCTTAGCCTAAGTGTAGGGGTGCCCTAGCCTAAGCCTAGGGGTGCCCAAGCTTAAGCCTAGGGGTGCCCTAGCCTTAGTCTAGGAGTTCCCTAGCCTAAGCCTAGGGGTGCCCTAGCCTCAGCCTAAGTTAGCCCAGCCTTAGCCTAAGCCTAGGGGTGCCCTAGCCTAAGCCTAGGGGTGTCCTAGCCTAAGCATAGGGGTTCCCTAGCCTAAGCCTAGGGGTGCTCTAGCCTTAGGCTAGGGGAGCCCAGCCTTAGTCTAAGCCTAGAGGTGCCCTTGGCTAAGCCTAGGGGTGCCCTAGCCTAAGCTTAGGGGTGCAATAGCCTGAGTCTAGGGGTGCACTAGCCTGAGGCTAGGGGAGCCGTAGCCTTAGCCTAAGCATAGGGGAGCCCTAGCTTAAGCCTAGGGGTGTCCTAGCCTAAGCCTAGGGGTGCCCTAGCCTAAGCCTAGGGGTGCCCTAGCCTAAGCCTAGGCATCCCCTAGGCTAAGCCTAGGGGAGTCCTAGCCTTAGCCTAAGCCTAGGGGTGCCCTAGCCTAAGCCTATGGGTGCCCTAGCCTGATCCTATGGGTGCCCTAGCATAAGGTTAGGGGAGCCCTAGCCTTAATCTAGCCTAGGATTGCCCTAGCCTAAGCCTAGGGTTGCCATAGCCTGAGTCTAGGGGTGCCCTAACTTGAGGCTCTCAGAGCCGTAGCCTTATCCTAAGCCTAGTGGTGCCCGAGCCTAAGCCTAGGTGTGCCCTAGCCTAAGCCTAGGCATGCCCTAGCCTAAGCCTAAGCCTTGGGGTGCCCTAGCCTGAGCCTAGGGGTGCCCTAGCTTGAGCCTAGGGGTGACCTAGCCTTAGGCTAGGGGATCCTTAGCCTTAGCTTAAGCCTAGGTGTGCCCTAGCCTAAACCTAGGGGTGCCATAGCCTGAGTCTAGGGGTGCCCTAACCTGAGGCTCTCAGAGCCGTAGCCTTATCCTAAGCATAGTGGTGCCCTAGCCTAAGCCTAGGGGTGCCCTAGACTAAGCCTAGGCATGCCCTAGCCTAAGCCTAGGGGTGCCCTATCCTAAGGCTAGGAGAGCCCTAACCTTAGCCTAAGCCTAGGGGTGCCTTAGCCTCAGCCTAGGGGTGCCCTAGCTTGAGCCTAGGGGTGCCCTAGCCTTAGGCTATGGGATCCCTAGCCTTAGCTTAAGCCTAGGGGTGCCCTAGCCTAAGCCTAGGGGTGCCCTAGCCTAAGCCTAGGGGTGCCCTTGCCTAAGCCTAGGGGTTCCCTAGCCTAAGTCTAGGGGTGCCTTTGCCTAAGCCTAGGGGTGCCCTAGCCTAATCATAGGGGTGTCCTAGCCATAGGCCAAGGGAGCCCTTGCCTTAGCCTAAGCCTAGGGGTGCCCTAGTCTAAGCCTAGGGTGCCCTATCCTGAGCCTAGGGAGCCCTACCTTAGCCTAAGCATAGGATTGTCCTAGCCTAAGCTTAGGGGTGCCCTAGCCTGAGTTTAGGGGTGCCCTAGCCTGAGGCTAGGGGAGCCGTTGCCTTAGCCTAAGTCTGGGGTGCCTTAGCCTAAGTCTAGGGGTGCCCTAGCCTAAGCCTAGAGGTGCCTTAGCCTAAGCATAGGGGTTCCCTAGCCCAAGCCTATGGGTGCCCTAGCCTTAGGCTAGGGGAGCCCTAGACTTAGCCTAAGCCTAGGGCTGACCTAGCCTAAGCCTAGGGGTGCCCGAGCCTAAGCCTAGAGGTGCCCTAGCCTAAGCCTAGGGGTGCCCTAGCCTAAGCCTAGGGGTGCCCTAGCCTAAGCCTAGGGGTTCCCTAGCCTAAGCCTATGGGTTCCCTAGCCTAAGCTTGGGGTGCCCTAGCCAAAGCCTAGGGGTGCCCTAGCCTAAGCCTAGGGGTGCCCTAGCCTAAGCCTAGGGGTGCCCTAGCCTAAGCCTAGGGGTGCCCTTGCCTAAGCCTAGGGGTTCCCTAGCCTAAGTCTAGGGGTGCCTTTGCCTAAGCCTAGGGGTGCCCTAGCCTAATCATAGGGGTGTCCTAGCCATAGGCCAAGGGAGCCCTTGCCTTAGCCTAAGCCTAGGGGTGCCCTAGTCTAAGCCTAGGGTGCCCTATCCTGAGCCTAGGGAGCCCTACCTTAGCCTAAGCATAGGATTGTCCTAGCCTAAGATTAGGGGTGCCCTAGTCTGAGTCTAGGGGTGCCGTAGCCTGAGGCTAGGGGAGCCGTTGCCTTAGCCTAAGTCTAGGGGTGCACTAGCCTAAGCCTAGAGGTGCCCTAGCCTAAGCCTAGGGGTGCCCTAGCCTAAGCCTAGGGGTGCCCTAGCCTAAGCCTAGGGGTTCCCTAGCCTAAGCCTAGGGGTTCCCTATCCTAAGCCTAGCGGTGCCTTAGCCTAAGTCTAGGGGTGCCCTAGCCTTAGGCTAGGAGAGCCCTAGCCTTAGCCTAAGCCTAGGGGTGCCCTAGCCAAAGCCTAGGGGTGCCCTAGCCTAAGCCTAGGGGTGCCCTAGCCTAAGCCTAGGGGTGCCCTAGCCTAAACCTAAGCCTAGGGGTGCCCTAGCCTAAGCCTATGGGTGCCCTAGCCTAAGCCTAGGGGTGCCCTAGAACAAGCCTAGGGGTGCCATCGCCTAAGCCTAGGGGTGCCATAGGCTAAGCCTTGGCATCCCCTAGGCTAAGCCTAGGGGAGTCCTAGCCTTAGCCTAAGCCTATGGGTGCCCTAGCCTAAGCCTATGGGTGCCCTAGCCTGATCCTATGGGTGCCGTAGCATAAGGTTAGGGGAGCCCTAGCCTTAGTCTAGCCTAGGATTGCCCTAGCCTAAGCCTAGGGTTGCCATAGCCTGAGTCTAGGGGTGCCCTAACTTGAGGCTCTCGGAGCCGTAGCCTTATCCTAAGCCTAGTGGTGCCCGAGCCTAAGCCTAGGCGTGCCCTAGCCTAAGCCTAGGCATGCCCTAGCCTAAGCCTAAGCCTAGGGGTGCCCTAGCCTGAGCCTAGGGGTGCCCTAGCTTGAGCCTAGGGGTGACCTAGCCTTAGGCTAGGGGATCCTTAGCCTTAGCTTAAGCCTAGGTGTGCCCTAGCCTAAGCCTAGGGGTGCCATAGCCTGAGTCTAGGGGTGCCCTAACCTGAGGCTCTCAGAGCCGTAGCCTTATCCTAAGCCTAGTGGTGCCCTAGCCTAAGCCTAGGGGTGCCCTAGACTAAGCCTAGGCATGCCCTAGCCTAAGCCTAGGGGTGCCCTATCCTAAGGGAAGGAGAGCCCTAACCTTAGCCTAAGCCTAGGGGTGCCTTAGCCTCAGCCTAGGGGTGCCCTAGCTTGAGCCTAGGGGTGCCCTAACCTTAGGCTATGGGATCCCTAGCCTTAGTTTAAGCCTAGGGGTGCCCTAGCCTAAGCCTAGGGGTGCCCTAGCCTAAGCCTAGGGGTGCCCTTGCCTAAGCCTAGGGGTTCCCTAGCCTAAGTCTAGGGGTGCCTTTGCCTAAGCCTAGGGGTGCCCTAGCCTAATCATAGGGGTGTCCTAGCCATAGGCCAAGGGAGCCCTTGCCTTAGCCTAAGCCTAGGGGAGCCCTAGTCTAAGCCTAGGGTGCCCTATCCTGAGCCTAGGGAGCCCTACCTTAGCCTAAGCATAGGATTGTCCTAGCCTAAGCTTAGGGGTGCCCTAGTCTGAGTCTAGGGGTGCCGTAGCCTGAGGCTAGGGGAGCCGTTGCCTTAGCCTAAGTCTAGGGGTGCCTTAGCCTAAGCCTAGGGGTGCCCTAGCCTAAGCCTAGAGGTGCCCTAGCCTAAGCATAGGGGTTCCCTAGCCCAAGCCTATGGGTGCCCTAGCTTAAGCTAGGGGAGCCCTAGACGTAGCCTAAGCCTAGGGCTGACCTAGCCTAAGCCTAGGGGTGCCCTAGCCTAAGCCTAGAGGTGCCCTAGCCTAAGCCTAGGGGTGCCCTAGCCTAAGCCTAGGGGTGCCCTAGCCTAAGCCTAGGGGTTCCCTAGCCTAAGCCTAGGGGATTCCCTAGCCTAAGCCTAGGGGTGCCCTAGCCTAAGTCTAGGGGTGCCCTAGCCTTAGGCTAGGAGAGCCCTAGCCTTAGCCTAAGCCTAGGGGTGCCCTAGCCAAAGCCTAGGGGTGCCCTAGCCTAAGCCTAGGGGTGCCCTAGCCTAAGCCTAGGGGTGCCCTAGCCTAAACCTAAGCCTAGGGGTGCCCTAGCCTAAGCCTATGGGTGCCCTAGCCTAAGCCTAGGGGTGCCCTAGAACAAGCCTAGGGGTGCCATCGCCTAAGCCTAGGGGTGCCATAGGCTAAGCCTAGGGGTGCCTTAGCCTAAGCCTAGGGGTTCCCTAGCTTTAGGCAAGGGGAGCCTTAGCCTTAGCCTAAGCCTAGGTTTACCCTAGCCTAAGCCTAGGGGTTCCCTACCCTAAGCCTAGGGGTGCCCTAGCCTAAGCCTAGAGGTGCCCTAGCCTAAGCCTATGGGTGCCCTAACCTAAGCCTAGGGGTGCCCAAGCCTTAGCCTAGGGATGCCCTAGCCTAAGCCTAGGGGTGCCCTAGCTTTAGCCTAAGCCTAGGAGTGCCCTAGTCTAAGCCTAGGGTGCCCTATCCTGAGCCTAGGGAGCCCAACCTTAGCCTAAGCACAGGATTGTCCTAGCCTAAGCTTAGGGGTGCCCTAGCCTGATACTAGGGGTGCCCTAGCCTGAGGCTAGGGGAGCCGTTGCCTTAGCCTAAGTCTAGGGGTGCCCTAGCCTAAGCCTAGAGGTGCCCTAGCCAAAGCCTAGGGGTGCCCTAGCCTAAGCCTAGGGGTTCCCTAGACTAAGCCTAGGGGTGCCGTAGCCTAAGCCTAGGGGTGCCCTAGCCTTAGGCTAGGAGAGCCCTAGCCTTAGCCTAAGCCTAGGGGTGCCCTAGCCAAAGCCTAGGGGTGGCCTACCCTAAGCCTAGGGGTGCCCTAGCCTAAGCCTAGGGGTGCCCTAGCCTAAACCTAAGCCTAGGGATGCCCTAGCATAAGAATATGGGTGCCCTAGCCTAAGCCTAGGGGTGCCCTAGAACAAGCCTAGGGGTGCCATCGCCTAAGCCTAGGGGAGCAATAGGCTAAGCCTAGGGGTGCCTTAGCCTAAGCCTAGGGGTTCCCTAGCTTTAGGCAAGGGGAGCCTTAGCCTTAGCCTAAGCCTAGGTTTACCCTAGCCTAAGCCTAGGGGTTCCCTACCCTAAGCCTAGGGGTGCCCTAGCCTAAGCCTAGAGGTGCCCTAGCCTAAGCCTATGGGTGCCCTAACCTAAGCTTAGGGGTGCCCTAGCCTTAACCTAGGGATGCCCTAGCCTAAGCCTAGGGGTGCCCTAGCCTAACCCTAAGCTTAGGGGTGCCCTAGCCTTAGGCTATGGGATCCCTAGCCTTAGCTTAAGCCTAGGGGTGCCCTAGCCTAAGCCTAGGGGTGCCCTAGCCTAAGCCTAGGGGTGCCCTTGCCTAAGCCTAGGGGTTCCCTAGCCTAAGTCTAGGGGTGCCTTTACCTAAGCCTAGGGGTGCCCTAGCCTAATCCTAGGGGTGTCCTAGCCATAGGCCAAGGGAGCCCTTGCCTTAGCCTAAGCCTAGGGGTGCCCTAGGCTAAGCCTAGGTGTGCCCTAGCCTAAGCCTAGGGGTGCCCTAGCCTTAGGCTAGGGGAGCCCTAGCCTTAGCCTAAGCCTAGGTGTGCCCTAGCCTAAGCCTAGGGGTGCCCTAGCCTAAGCCTAGGGGTGTTCTAGCCTTAGGCATGGGGAGCCTAGCCTTAGCCTTAGCCTAGGGGTGCCCTAGCCTAATCCTAGGGGTGCCCTAGCCTAAGCCTTGGGGTACCCTAGCCTGAGGCTAGGGGAGCCCAAGCCTTAGCCTAAGTCTAGGGGTGCCCTAGCCTAAGCCTAGGGGTGCCCTAGCCGGGGCCTAGGGGTGCCATAGCCTGAGCCTAAGGGTGCCCTAGCCTGAGGCTAGTGGAGCCCTAATGTTAGTCTAGCCTAGGATTGCCCTAGCCTAAGCCTAGGGGTGCCATAGCCTGAGTTAGGGGTGAACTAGCCTGAGGCAAGAGGAGCCACAGTCTTAGCCTAAACCTAGGGGAGCCCTAGCCAAAGCTTAGGGATGCCCTAGCCTAAGCCTAGGGGTGCCCTAGCCTTAGGCTAGGGTAGCCCTAGCCTGAGCCTAGGGGTGCCCTTGCCTGAGGATAGGGGAGCCCTAGAATTAGCCTAAGCCTAAGATTGCCCTAGCCTAAGATAACGGGTGCCCTAGCCTGAGTCTAGGGGTGCCCTTGCCTGAGGCTAGGGGAGCCGTTGCCTTAGCCTAAGTGTAGGGGTTCCCTAGCCTAAGCCTAGGGGTGCCCAAGCTTAAGCCTAGGGGTGCCCTAGCCTTAGTCTAGGAGTTCCCTAGCCTAAGCCTAGGGGTGCCCTAGCCTAAGCCTAAGTTAGCCCAGCCTTAGCCTAAGCCTAGGGGTGCCCTAGCCTAAGCCTAGGGGTGTCCTCGCCTAAGCCTAGGGGTTCCCTAGCCTAAGCCTAGGGGTGCTCTAGCCTTAGGCTAGGGGAGCCCAGCCTTAGCCTAAGCCTAGGGGTGCCCTAGGCTAAGCCTTGCGGTGCCCTAGCCTTAGGCTAGGAGAGCCCTAGGCTTTTCCTAATCCTAGGGGTGCCCTAGCCTAAGCCTCGGGGTGCCCTAGCCTGAGCCGACGGGTGCCGTAGCCTTAGGTTAGGGGAGCCCTAGCCTTAGCCTAAGCCTAGGGGTGCCCTAGTCTAAGCCTAGGGTGCCCTATCCTGAGCCTAGGGAGCCCTACCTTAGCCTAAGCATAGGATTGTCCTAGCCTAAGCTTAGGGGTGCCCTAGCCTGAGTCTAGGGGTGCCCTAGCCTGAGGCTTGGGGAGCCGTTGCCTTAGCCTAAGTCTAGGGGTGCCTTAGCCTAAGCCTAGGGGTGCCCTAGCCTAAGCCTAGAGGTGCCGTAGCCTAAGCCTAGGGGTGCCCTAGCCTAAGCCTAGGGGTGCCCTAGACTAAGCCTAGGGGTTCCCTAGCCTAAGCCTAGGGGTGCCCTAGCCTAAGCCTAGGGGTGCCCTAGCCTTAGGTTAGGAGAGCCCTAGCCTTAGCCTAAGCCTAGGGGTGCCCTAGCCAAAGCCTAGGGGTGCCCTAGCCTAAGCTTGGGGTGCCCTAGCCTAAGCCTAGGGGTGCCCTAGCCTAAACCTAAGCCTAGGGGTGCCCTAGCCTAAGCCTATGGGTGCCCTAGCCTAAGCCTAGGGGTGCCCTAGAACAAGCCTAGGGGTGCCATCGCCTAAGCCTAGGGGTGCCATAGGCTAAGCCTAGGGGTGCCTTAGCCTAAGCCTAGGGGTTCCCTAGCTTTAGGCAAGGGGAGCCTCAGCCTTAGCCTAAGCCTAGGTTTACCCTAGCCTAAGCCTAGGGGTTCCCTACCCTAAGCCTAGGGGTGCCCTAGCCTAAGCCTAGAGGTGCCCTAGCCTAAGCCTATGGGTGCCCTAACCTAAGCCTAGGGGTGCACTAGCCTTAGCCTAGGGATGCCCTAGCCTAAGCCTAGGGGTGCCCTAGCCTAAGCCTAAGCTTAGGGGTGCCCTAGCCTAATCCTAGGGATGCCCAGGCCTTAGGCTAGGGGAGCCCTTGCCTTAGCTTAAGCCTATGGCTGCCATAGCCTAAGCCTAGTGGTGCCCTACCCTAAGCCTAGAGGTGCCCTGGCCTTAGGCTAGGTGAGACCAAGCATTAGCCTAAGCCTAGGGGTGCCCTAGCCTAAGCCTAGGGGTGCCTGAGCCTAACCCTAGGGGTGCCCTAACCTAAGCCTAGGGGTGCCCTAGCCTAAGCCTAGGCGTGCCCTAGCCTAAGCCTAGGGGAGTCCTAGCCTTAGCCTAAGCCTACGGGTGCCCTAACCTAAGCCTAGGGGAGACCTAGCCTAAGCCTAGGTGAGCCCTAGCCTCAGGCTAGGGGAGCCCTAGCCTTAGCCTAAGCCTAGGGGTGCCCTAGCCTGAGCCTACGGGTGCCCTAGCCTTAGGCTAGGGGAGCCCTAACCTTACCCTAAGCCTAGGGGTGGCCTAGCCTAAGCCTATGGGTCCCATAGCCTAAGCCTAGGGGTGCCCTAGCCTAAGCCTAAGGGTGCCCTAGCCTAAGCCTAGGGATGCCCTAGCCTAAGCCTAGGGGTGCCCTAGCCTAAGCCTAGGCTTCCCCTAGCCTAAGCCTAGGGGAGTCCTAGCCTTAGCCTAAGCCTAGGGGTGCCCTAGCCTAAGCCTATGGGTGCCCTAGCCTGATCCTACGGGTGCCCTAGCATCAGGTTAGGGGAGCCCTAGCCTTAGTCTAGCCTAGGATTGCCCTAGCCTAAGCCTAAGGTTGCCATAGCCTGAGTCTAGGGGTGCCCTAACCTGAGGCTCTCGGAGCCGTAGCCTTATCCTAAGCCTAGTGGTGCCCGAGCCTAAGCCTAGGCGTGCCGTAGCCTAAGCCTAGGCATGCCCTAGCCTAAGCCTAAGCCTAGGGGTGCCCTAGCCTGAGCCTAGGGGTGCCCTAGCTTGAGCCTAGGGGTGACCTAGCCTTAGTCTAGGGGATCCTTAGCCTTCGCTTAAGCCTAGGTGTGCCCTAGCCTAAGCCTAGGGGTGCCCTAGCCTAAGCCTAGGGGTGCCCTAGCCTAAGCCTAGTGGTGCCCTAGCCTAAGCCTAGGGGTTCCCTAGCCTAAGTCTAGGGGTGCCTTTGCCTAATCCTAGGGGTGTCCTAGCCATAGCCTAGGGGAGCCCTTGCCTTAGCCTAAACCTAGGGGTGCCCTAGGCTAAGCCTAGGTGTGCCCTAGCTTAAGCCTAGGGGTGCTCTAGCCTTAGGCTAGGGGAGCCCTAGCCTTAGCCTAAGCCTAGGTGTTCCCTAGCCTAAGCCTAGGGGTGCCCTAGCCTAAGCCAAGGCGTCCCCTAGCCTAAGCTTAGGGATGCCCTAGGCTTAGGCTAGGGGAGCCCAAGCCTTAGCCTAAGCTTAGGGGTGCCCTAGCCTAAATCTAGGGGTGCCCTAACCTAAGCCTAGGGGTGCCCTAGCCTAAGACTAGAGGTGCCCTAGCCTTAGGCTAGGTAAGGCCAAGCCTTAGCCTAAGCCTAGTGGTGCCCTAGCCTAAGCCTAGGGGTGCCTGAGCCTAAGCCTTGGGGTGCCCTAACCTAAGCCTAGGGGAGCCCTAGCCTAAGCCTAGGCAGGCCCTAGCCTAAGCCTAGGGGAATCCTAGCCTTAGCCTAAGCCTAGGGGTGCCCTAGACTTAGCCTAAGCCTATGTCTGCCCTAGCCTAAGCCTAGGGGTGCCCTAGCCTAAGCCTAGGGGAGCCCTAGACTTAGCCTAAGCCTATGGCTGCCCTAGCTTTAGCCTAGGAGTGCCCTAGCCTAAGCCTAGGGGTGCCCTAACCTTAGGCTAGGGGAGCCCTAGCCTTAGCCTAAGCCTAGGGGTGCCCTAGCGTAAGTCTAGGGATGCCCTTGCCTAAGCCTAGGGGTGCCCTAGCCTAAGTCTATGGGTGCCCTAGCCTAAGCCTAGGGGTGCCCTAGCCTTAGGCTAGGGGAGCCCTAGCCTTAGCCTAAGACCAGGGGTGCCCCTGCCTAAGCCTAGGGGTGCCCAAGCCTAAGCCTAGATGTGCCCTAACCTAAGCCTAGAGCTGCCCTAGCCTAAGCCTAGGGGTGCCCTAGCCTTAGGATAGGCGAGCCCTAGCCTTAGCCTAAGCCTAGGGGTGCCCTAGCCTTAGCCTAAGCCTAGGGGTGCTCTAGCCTAAGCCTATGGGTGCCCTAGCCTAAGCCTAGGGGTGCCCTAGAACAAGCCTAGGGGTGCCCTAGCCTAAGCCTAGGGGTTCCGTAGCCTTAGGCAAGGGGAGCCCTAGCCTTAGCCTAAGCCTAGGGTTACCCTAGCCTAAGCCTAGGGGTGCCCTAGCCTAAGTCTAGAGGTGCTCTAGCCTAAGCCTATGGGTGCCCTAACCTAAGCCTAGGGGTGGCCTAGCCTTAGCCTAGGGATGCCCTAGCCTAAGCCTAGGGGTGCCCTAGCCTTAGCCTAAGCCTAGGGATGCTCTAGCCTAAGCCTATGGGTGCCCTAGCCTAAGCCTAGGGGTGCCCTAGAACAAGCCTAGGGGTGCCATCGCCAAGGCCTAGGGTTGCCATAGGCTAAGCCTAGGGGTGCCCTAGTCTAAGCCTAGGGGTTCCGTAGCCTTAGGCAAGGGGAGCCCTAGCCTTAGCCTAAGCCTAGGGTTACCCTAGCCTAAGCCTAGGGGTGCCCTAGCCTAAGTCTAGAGGTGCTCTAGCCTAAGCCTATGGGTGCCCTAACCTAAGCCTAGGGGTGGCCTAGCCTTAGCCTAGGGATGCCCTAGCCTAAGCCTAGGGGTGCTCTAGCCTTAGGCTAGGGGAGCCCTTGCCTTAGTTTAAGCCTAGGGGTGTCCTAGCCTAAGCTTAGGGGTGCCCTACCAAAGCTTAGGGGTGCCCTAGCCTTAGGCTAGCGGAGCCCTAGCCTTAGCCTAAGCCTAGGGGTGCCCTAGCCTAAGCCTAGAGGTGCCCTAGCCTTAGGCTAGGTGAGCCCAAGCATTAGCCTAAGCCTAGAGGTGCCCTAGCCTAAGCCTAGGGGTGCCTGAGCCTAAGCTTAGGGGTGCACTAACCTAAGCCTAGGGGTGTCCTAGCCTAAGCCTAGGCGTTCCCTAGCCTAAGCCTAGGGGAGTCCTAGCCTTAGCCTAAGACTACGGGTGCCTTAGCCTAAGCCTAGGGGTGCCTGAGCCTAAGCCTAGGTGAGCCCTATCCTCAGGCTAGGGGAGCCCTAGCCTTAGCCTAAGCCTAGGGGTGCCCTAGCCTAAACCTAGGGGTGCCCTAGCCTGAGCCTAGGGGTGCCCTAGCCTGAGCCTACAGGTGCCCTAGCCTTAGGCTAGGGGAGCCCTAGCCTTAGCCTAAGCCTAGGGGGGGCCTAGCCTAAGCCTATGGGTCCCATAGCCTAAGCCTAGGGGTGCCCTAGCCTAAGCCTAGGTGTGCCCTAGCCTAAGCCTAGGGGTGCCCTAGCCTAAGCCTAGTTGTGCCCTAGCCTAAAACTATGGGTGCCCTAGGCTGAGCCTACGGTTGCCCTAGCATAAGGTTAGGGTAGCCCTAGCCTTCGTCTAGCCTAGGATTGCCCTAGCCTAAGCCTAGGGTGCCATAGCCTGAGTCTATGGGTGCCCTAAGCTGAGGCTCTCAGAGCCGTAGCCTTATCCTAAGCCTAGTGGTGCCCTAGCCTACACCTAGGGTAGCCCTAGCCTAAGCCTAGGCATGCCCTAGCCTAAGCCTAGGGGTGCCCTATCCTAAGGCTAGGAGAGCCGTAGCCTTAGCCTAATCCTAGGGGTGCCCTAGCCTGAGCCTAGGGGTGCCCAACTTGAGCCTAGGGGTGCCCTAGCCTTAGGCTAGGGGATCCCTAGCCTTAGCTTAAGCCTAGGGGTGCCCTAGCCTAAGCCTAGGGGTGCCCTAGCCTAAGCCTAGGGGTGCCCTTGCCTAAGCCTAGGGGTTCCCTAGCCTAAGTCTAGGGGTGCCTTTGCCTAAGCCTAGGGGTGCCCTAGCCTAATCCTAGGGGTGTCCTAGCCATAGGCTAGGGGAGCCCTTGCCTTGGCCTAAGCCTAGGGGTGCCCTAGCGAAGCTTAGGGGTGCAATAGACTAAGCCTAGGGGTGCCCTAGCCTTAGGCTAGAAGAGCCCTAGCCTTAGCCTAATCCTAGGGGTGCCCTAGCCTTAGCCTAAGCCTATGTCTGCCCTAGCCTAAGCCTATGGGTGCCCTAGCCTAAGCCTAGGGGTGCCCTAGAACAAGCCTAGGAGTGCCATCGCCTAAGCCTAGGGTTGCCATAGGCTAAGCCTAGGGGTGCCCTAGCCTAAGCCTAGGGGTTCCCTAGCCTTAGGCAAGGGGAGCCCTAGCCTTAGCCTAAGCCTAGGGTTACCCTAGCCTAAGCCTAGGGGTGCCCTAGCCTAAGCTTATGGGTGCCCTAACCTAAGCCTAGGGGTGGCCTAACCTTAGCCTAGGGATGCCCTAGCCTAAGCCTAGGGGTGCTCTAGCCTTAGGCTAGGGGAGCCCTGGCCTTAGCCTAAGCCTAGGGATGCCCTAGCTTAAGCCTAGGGGTGCCCTAGCCTAACCTTAGGGGTGTCCTAGCTTAACCTAGGGGTGCCCTAGCCTAAGCGTAGGGGTGCCCTAGCCTAAGCCTAAGCTTAGGGGTGCCCTAGCCTAAGCCAAGGGGTGCCCAGGCCTTAGGCTAGGGGAGCCCTTGCCTTAGCTTAAGCCTATGGCTGCCCTAGCCTAAGCTTAATGGTGCCCTACCCTAAGCTTAGGGGTGCCCTAGCCTTAGGCTAGGGGAGCCCTAGCCTTAGCCTAAGCCTAGGGGTGCCCGAGCCTAAGCCTAGTGGTACCCTTGTCTAAGCCTAGAGGTGCCCTAGCCTTAGGCTAGGTGAGCCCAAGCATTAGCCTAAGCCTAGGGGTGCCCAAGCCTAAGCCTAGGGGTGCCTGAGCCTAAGCCTAGGGGTGCCCTAACCTAAGCCTAGGGGTGCCCTAGCCTAAGCCTAGGCGTGCCCTAGCCTAAGCCTAGGGGAGTCCTAGCCTTAGCCTAAGCCTACGGGTGCCCTAGCCTAAGCCTAGGGGTGCTGAGCCTAAGCCTAGGTGAGCCCTAGCCTCAGGCTAGGGGAGCCCTAGCCTTAGCCTAAGCCTAGGGGTGCCCTAGCCTAAACCTAGGGGTGCCCTAGCCTGAGCCTAGGGGTGCCCTAGCCTGAGCCTACAGGTGCCCTAGCCTTAGGCTAGGGGAGCCCTAGCCTTAGCCTAAGCCTAGGGGTGCCCGAGCCTAAGCCTAGTGGTACCCTTGTCTAAGCCTAGAGGTGCCCTAGCCTTAGGCTAGGTGAGCCCAAGCATTAGCCTAAGCCTAGGGGTGCCCAAGCCTAAGCCTAGGGGTGCCTGAGCCTAAGCCTAGGGGTGCCCTAACCTAAGCCTAGGGGTGCCCTAGCCTAAGCCTAGGCGTGCCCTAGCCTAAGCCTAGGGGAGTCCTAGCCTTAGCCTAAGCCTACGGGTGCCCTAGCCTAAGCCTAGGGGTGCTGAGCCTAAGCCTAGGTGAGCCCTAGCCTCAGGCTAGGGGAGCCCTAGCCTTAGCCTAAGCCTAGGGGTGCCCTAGCCTAAACCTAGGGGTGCCCTAGCCTGAGCCTAGGGGTGCCCTAGCCTGAGCCTACGGGTGCCCTAGCCTTAGGCTAGGGGAGCCCTAGCCTTAGCCTAAGCCTAGGGTTGGCCTAGCCTAAGCCTATGGGTCCTATAGCCTAAGCCTAGGGGTGCCCTAGCCTAAGCCTAGGTGTGCCCTAGCCTAAGCCTAGGGGTGCCCTAGCCTAAGACTAGGGGAGTCCTAGCCTTAGCATAAGCCTAGGGGTAGCCTAGCCTAAGCCTATGGGTCCCATAGCCTAAGCCTAGGGGAGCCCTAGCCTTAGTCTAGCCTAGGATTGCCCTAGCCTAAGCCTAGGGGTGCCATAGACTGAGTCTAGGGGTGCCCTAACCTTAGGCTCTCGGAGCCGTAGCCTTATCCTAAGCCTAGTGGTGCCCTAGCCTAAGCCTAGGGGTGCCCTAGCCTAAGCCTAGGCATGCCCTAGCCTAAGCCTAGGGGTGACCTATCCTAAGGCTAGGAGAGCCCTAGCCTTAGCCTAAGCCTAGGGGTGCCCTAGCCTGAGCCTAGGGGTGCCCTAGCTTGAGCCTAGGGGTGCCCTAGCCTTAGGCTAGGGGATCCCTAGCCTTAGCTTAAGCCTAGGGGTGCCCTAGCCTAAGCCTAGGGGTGCCCTAGCCTAAGCCTAGGGGTGCCCTTGCCTAAGCCTAGGGGTTCCCTAGCCTAAGTCTAGGGGTGCCTTTGCCTAAGCCTAGGGGTGCCATAGCCTAATTCTAGGGGTGTCCTAGCCATAGGCTAGGGAAGCCCTTGCCTTAGCCTAAGCCTATGGGTGCCCTAGGCTAAGCCTAGGTGTGCCCTAGCCTAAGCCTATGGGTGCCCTAGCCTTAGGCTAGGGGAGCCCTAGCCTTAGCCTAAGCCTAGTTGTGCCCTAGCCTAAGCCTAAGGGTGCCCTAGCCTAAGCCTAGGGGTTCCCTAGCCTAAGTCTAGGGGTGCCTTTGCCTAAGCCTAGGGGTGCCATAGCCTAATCCTAGGGGTGTCGTAGCCATAGGCTAGGGAAGCCCTTGCCTTAGCCTAAGCCTATGGGTGCCCTAGGCTAAGTCTAGGTGTGCCCTAGCCTAAGCCTATGGGTGACCTAGCCTTAGGCTAGGGGAGCCCTAGCCTTAGCCTAAGCCTAGGTGTGCCCTAGCCTAAGCCTAGGGGTGCCCTAGCCTAAGCCTAGGGGTGCTCTAGCCTTAGGCATGGGGAGCCTAGCTTTAGCCTTAGCCTAGGGGTGCCCTAGCCTAAGCCTAGGGGTGCCCTAGCCTAAGCCTTGGGGTGCCCTAGCCTGAGGCTAGGGGAGCCCAAGCCTTAGCCTAAGCCTAGGGGTGCCCTAGCCTAAGCCTAGGGGTGCCCTAGCCTGGGCCTAGGGGTGCCATAGCCTAAGCCTAGGGGTGCTCTAGCCTTAGGCATGGGGAGCCTAGCTTTAGCCTTAGCCTAGGGGTGCCCTAGCCTAAGCCGAGGGGTGCCCTAGCCTAAGCCTTGGGGTGCCCTAGCCTGAGGCTAGGGGAGCCCAAGCCTTAGCCTAAGCCTAGGGTTGCCCTAGGCTAAGCCTAGGTGTGCCCTAGCCTAAGCCTAGGGGTGCCCTAGCCTTAGGCTAGGGGAGCCCTAGCCTTAGCCTAAGCCTAGGTGTGCCCTTGCCTAAGCCTAGGGTTGCCCTAGCCTAAGCCTAGGGGTGCTCTAGCCTTAGGCATGGGGAGCCTAGCCTTAGCCTTAGCCTAGGGGTGCCCTAGCCTAAGCCTAGGGGTGCCCTAGCCTAAGCCTTTTGGTGCCCTAGCCTGAGGCTAGGGGAGCCCAAGCCTTAGCCTAAGCCTAGGGTTGCCCTAGCCTAAGCCTAGGGGTGCCCTAGCCTGGGCCTAGGGGTGCCATAGCCTGAGCCTACGGGTGCCCTAGCCTGAGGCTAGGGGAGCCCTAATGTTAGTCTAGCCTAGGATTGCCCTAGCCTAAACCTAGGGGTGCCATAGCCTGAGTCTAGGGGTGAACTAGCCTGAGGCAAGAGAGCCACAGTCTTAGCCTAAGCCTAGGGGAGCCCTAGCCTAAGCTTAGGGGTGCCCTAGCCTAAGCCTAGGGGTGCCCTAGACTTAGGCTAGGGTAGCCCTAGCCTGAGCCTAGGGGTGCCCTAGCCTGAGGATAGGGGAGCCCTAGACTTAGCCTAAGCCTAGGATTGCCCTAGCCTAAGATAACGGGTGCCCTAGCCTGAACTAGGGGTGCCCTTGCCTGAGGCTAGGGGAGCCGTTGCCTTAGCCTAAGTGTAGGGGTGCCCTAGTCTAAGCCTAGGGGTCCCCAAGCTTAAGCCTAGGGGTGCCCTAGCCTTAGTCTAGGAGTTCCCTAGTCTAAGCCTAGGGGTGCCCT
Source organism: Tenrec ecaudatus (assembly GCF_050624435.1). Lineage (NCBI taxonomy): Eukaryota > Metazoa > Chordata > Mammalia > Afrosoricida > Tenrecidae > Tenrec > Tenrec ecaudatus. Next base: position 235,484 of record NW_027459664.1, read on the forward strand.
AGCCTAAGCCTAGGTTAGCCCAGCCTTAGCCTAAGACTAGGGGTGCCCTATCCTAAGCCTAGGGGTGGCCTAGCCTAAGCCTAGGGGTGCCCTAGCCTAAGCCTAGGGGTGCTCTAGCCTTAGGCTAGGGGAGCCCAGCCTTAGCCTAAGCCTAGGGGTGCCCTAGCCTAAGCCTAGGGGTGCCCTAGCCTAAGCTTAGGGGTACAATAGCCTGAGTCTAGGGGTGCACTAGCCTGAGGCTAGGGGAGCCGTAGCCTTAGCCTAAGCATATGGGAGCCCTAGCTTAAGCCTAGGGGTTCCCTAGCCTAAGCCTAGGGGTCCCCTAGCCTAAGCCTAGGGGTGCCCTAGCCTTAAGCTAGGAGAGCCCTAGCCTTAGCCTAAGCCTAGGGGTGCCCTAGCCAAAGCCTAGGGGTGCCCTAGCCTAAGCTTAGGGGTGCCCTAGCCTAAGCCTAGGGGTGCCCTAGCCTAAACCTAAGCCTAGGGGTGCCCTAGCCTAAGTCTAGGGGTGCCCTAGCCTAAGCCTACGGGTGCCCTAGCCTAAGCCTAGGAGTGCCCTAGCCTTAGGCTAGGAGATCCCTAGCCTTAGCCTAAGCCTAGGGGTGCCCTAGCTTAAGCCTAGGGGTGCCCTAGCCTAAGCCTAGGGGTGACCTAGCCTAAGCCTAGGGGTGCCCTAGCCTTAGGCTATGGGAGCCCTAACCTTAGCCTAAGCCTACAAGTGCCCTAGCTTAAGCCTAGGGGTGCCGTAGCCTAAGCCTAGGGGTGCCCTAGTCTTAGGCTAGGGGAGCCCTAGCCTTAGCCTAAGCCTAAGGGTGCCCTAGCCTAAGCCTAGGGGTGCCCTAGCCCAAGCCTATGGGTGCCCAAGCCTAAACCTAGGGGTGCCCTAACCTAAGCCTAGAGCTGCCCTAGCCTAAGCCTAGGGGTGCCCTAGCCTTAGGCTAGGCGAGCCCTAGCCTTAGCCTAAGCCTAGGGGTGCCCTAGCCTTAGCCAAAGCCTAGGGGTGCCCCAACCCAAACCTATGGGTGCCCTAGCCTAAGCCTAAGGGTGCCCTAGCCTAAGCCTAGGGGTGCCCTAGCCCAAGCCTATGGGTGCCCAAGCCTAAACCTAGGGGTGCCCTAACCTAAGCCTAGAGCTGCCCTAGCCTAAGCCTAGGGGTGCCCTAGCCTTAGGCTAGGCGAGCCCTAGCCTTAGCCTAAGCCTAGGGGTGCCCTAGCCTTAGCCAAAGCCTAGGGGTGCCCCAACCCAAACCTATGGGTGCCCTAGCCTAAGCCTAGGGGTGCCCTAGCCTAAGCCTAGGCGTGCCCTATCCTAAGCTTAGGGGTGCCCCTGCCTAAGCCTAAGGGTGCCCAAGCCTAAGCCTAGGGGTGCCCTAACCTAAGCCTAGAGCTGCCCTAGCCTAAGCCTATTGGTGCCCTAGCCTTAGGCTAGGCGAGCCCTAGCCTTAGCCTAAGCCTAGGGGTGCCCTAGCCTTAGCCTAAGCCTAGGGTTACCCTAGCCTAAGCCTAGGGGTTCCCTAGCCTAAACCTAGGGGTGCCCTAGCCTAAGCCTAGAGGTACCCTAGCCTAAGCCTATGGGTGCCCTAACCTAAGCCTAGGGGTGCCCTAACCTTAGCCTAGGGATGCCCTAGCGTAAGTTTAGGGGTGCCGTAGCTTAAGCCTTGGGGTGACCTAGCCTAAGCCTAGGGGTGCCCTTGCCTAAGCCTAAGCTTAGGGGTGCCCTAGACTAAGCCTAGGGGTGCCCAGGCCTTAGGCTAGGGGACCCCTTGCCTTAGCTTAAGCCTATGGCTTCCCTAGCCTAAGCTTAGGGGTGCCCTAACCTAAGCTTAGGGGTGCCTTAGCCTTAGGCTAGGGGAGCCCTAGCCTTAGCCTAAGCCTAGGGGTGCCCTAGCCTAAGCCTAGGGGTGCCTGAGCCTAAGCCTAGGGGTGCCCTAACCTAAACCTAGAGGTGCCCTAGCCTTAGGCTAGATGAGCCCAAGCATTAGCCTAAGCCTAGGGTTGCCCTAGCCTAAGCCTAGGGGTGCCTGAGCCTAAGCCTAGGGGTGCCCTAACCTAAGCCTAGGGGTGCCCTAGCCTAAGCCTAGGTGTGCCCTAGCCTAAGCCTAGGGGATTCCTAGCCTTAGCATAAGCCTACGGGTGCCCTAGCCTAAGCCTAGGGGTGCCCTAGCCTAAGACTAGGTGAGCCCTAGCCTCAGGCTAGGGGAGCCCTAGCCTTAGCCTAAGCCTAGAGGTGCCCTAGCCTAAACCTAGGGGTGCCCTAGCCTGAGCCTAGGGGTGCCCTAGCCTGAGCCTACGGGTGCCCTAGCCTTAGGCTAGGGGAGCCCTAGCCTTAGCCTAAGCCTAGGGGTGCCCTAGCCTGAGACTAGGGGTGCCCTAGCTTGAGTCGAGGGGTGCCCTAACCTGAGGATCTCGGAGCCTTAGCCTTATCCTAAGCCTAGTGGTGCCCTAACCTAAGCCTAGAGGTGCCCTAGCCTAAGCCTAGGCGTGCCCTACCCTAAGCCTAAGGTTGCCCTATCCTAAGACTAGGAGAGCCCTAGCCTTAGCCTAAGCCTAGGGGTGCCCTAGCCTGAGCCTAGGGGTGCCTTAGCTTGAGCCTGGGGGTGCCCTAGCCTTAGGCTAGGGGATCCCTAGCCTTAGCTTAAGCTTAGGGGTGCCCTAGCCTAAGCCTAGGGGTGCCCTAGCCTAAGCCTAGAGGTGCCCTTGCCTAAGCCTAGGGATTCCCTAGCCTAAGTCTAGGGGTGCCTTTGCCTAAGCCTAGGGGTGCCCTAGCCTAATCCTAGGGGTGCCCTAGCCATAGGCTAGGGGAGCCATTGCCTTAGCCTAAGCCTAGGGGTGCCCTAGGCTAAGCCTAGGTGTGCCCTAGCCTAAGCCTAGGGGTGCCCCAGCCTTAGGCTAAGGGAGCCCTAGCCTTAGCCTAGGCCTAGGGTTGCCCTAGCCTAAGCCTAGGGGTGCCCTAGCCTAAGCCTAGGGGTGCTGTAACCTTAGGCTAGCGGAGCCTAGCCTCAGCCTAAGCCTAGGGGTGCCCTAGCCTAAGACTAGGGGAGCCCTAGCTTAGCCTAATCCTAGGGGTGCCCTAGCCAAAGTCTAGGGGTGCTCTAGCCTGAGCCTAGGGGTGCCCTAGCCTGAGCCTACGGGTGCCCTAGCCTGAGTCTAGGCGAGCCCTAGCGTTAGTCGAGCCTAGGATTACCCTAGCCTAAGCCTAGGGGTGCCCTAGCCTTTTCCTAAGCCTAGGGGAGGCCTAGACTAAGCGTAGGGGTGCCCTAACCTGAGCCTAGGAGTGCCGTAGCCTTAGGCTAGCGGAGCCATAGCCTTAGCCTAGGCCTAGGGGTAGCCCTGGCCTAAGCCTAGGGGTGCCATAGCCTGAGCCTAGGGGTGACCTAACCTGAGGCTAGGGGAGCCCTATCCTTAGCATAAGCCTAGGATTGCCCTACCCTAAGCCTATGGGTGCCCTAGCCTGAGTCTAGGGTTGCCCTAGCTTGAGGCTAGGGGAGCCGTTGCCTTAGCCAAGTCTATGGGTTCCCTTGTCTAAGCCTAGGGGTGCCCTAACCCGAGCCTACGGGTGCCCTATCCTTTGGCTAGGTGAGACCTATCCTTAGTCTAAGCCTAGGGGTGCCCTAGCCTAAGCTGGGGGTACCCAAGCCTAAGCCTAGGGGTGCCATAGCCTTAAGCTAGGGGCCCTAGCCTAAGCCTAGGGGTGCCCTAGCATTAGGCTAGGCGAGCCCTAACCTTAGCCTAGGGGTGCCCAAGTCTAAGCCTAGGGGTGCCCTAACCTAAGCCTAGTGAGGCCCTAGCCTAAGCCTAGGGGTGCCCTAGCCTAAGTCTTGGGGTGCCCTAGGCTAAGCCTAGGGGTGCCCTAGCCTAAGCCTAGGGGTGCTCTAGCCTTAGGCTAGGGGAGCCCTAACCTTAGCCTAATCCTAGGGGTGCCCTAGCCTAAGCCTAGGAGTGCCTTAGCCAAAGCCTAGGGGTGCCCTAGCCTTAGGATAGGGGAGCCCTAGCCTTAACCTAAGCCTACGGGTGCCCTAGCTTAAGCCTAGGGGTGCCCTAGCCTAAGCCTAGGGGTTCCCTAGCCTTAGGTTAGGGGAGCCCTAGCCTTAGCCTAAGCCTAGGGGTGCCCCAGCCTAAGCCTAGGGGTGCCCAAGCCCAAGCCTACGGGTGCCATAACCTAAGCCCAGGGCTGCACTAGCCGAAGCCTAGGGGTGCCCTAGCCTTAGCCTAAGCCTAGGGGTGCCCTAGTCTAAGTCTACGGGTGAACTAGCCTAACCTAGGGGTGCCCCAGAATAAGCCTAGGGGTGCCCTAGCCTAAGCCTAGGGGTGCCCTAGCCTAAGCCTAGGGGTGCCCTAGCCTTAGGCTAGGGGTGCCCTAGCCTTAGGCTAGGGGAGCCCTAGCCTTAGCCTAAGCCTAATGATGCCCTAGCCTAAGCCTACGGGTGCCCTAGCCAAAGCCTAGGGTTGCCCTAGCCTCAGCTTAGGGGTGCCCTAGCCTCAGCCTTGGGGTGCCCTAGCCTAAGCCTAGGGGTGCCCTAGCCTAAGCCTAGGGGTGCCCTAGCCTAAGCCTAGGGTGCCTTAGCCTAAGGCTAGGGGTGACCTAGCCTTAGCCTAAGCCTAGGGGTACCCTAGCCTAATCCTAGGGGTGCCCTAGCCTAAGCCTAGGGGTGCCCTAGCCTAAGCCTAGGGGTGCCGTAGCCTTAGGCTAGGAGAGCCCTAGCCTTAGCCTAAGACTAGGGGTGCCCTAGCCAAAGCCTAGGGCTACCCTAGGCTAAGCCTAGAGGTGCCCTAGCCTTAGGCTAGGGGAACCCTAACCTTAGCGTAAGCCTAGGGGTGCCTTAGCCTAAGCCTTGGGGTGCCCTAGCCTAAGCCTAGGGGTGCCCTAGCCTTAGGCTAGGGGAGCCCTAGCCTTAGCCTAAGCCTTGGAGTGCCCTAGCCTAAGCCTAGGGGTGCCTTAGCCTAAGCCTAGGGGTGCCCTAGCCTAAGCCTAGGGGTGCCCTAGCCTAAGCCTAGAGGTGCCGTAGCCTAAGCCTATGGGTGCCCTAACCTAAGCGTAGGGGTGCCCTTGCCTTAGCCTAGGGGTGCCCTAGCCTAAGCCTAGGGGTGCTCTAGCCTTAGGCTAGGGGAGCCCTGGCCTTAGCCTAAGCCTAGGAGTGCCCTAGCCTAAGCATAGGGGTGTCCTAGCCTAAGCCTATGGGTGCCCTACCCTAAGCCTAGTGGTGCCCTAGCCTAAGCCTAGGGGTGCCTGAGCCTAAGACTAGGGGTGCCCTAACCTAAGCCTAGGGGTGCCCTAGCCTAAGCCTAGGCGTGCCCTAGCCTAAGCCTAGGGGAGTCCTAGCCTTAGCCTAAGCCTAGTGGTGCCCTAGCCTAAGCCTAGGGGTGCCCTAGCCTAAGCCTAGGTGTGCCCTAGCCTCAGGCTAGGGGAGCCTTAGACTTAGCCTAAGCCTATGGCTTCCCTAGCCTAAGCCTAGGGGTGCCCTAGACGCCTAGGGGTGCCCTAACCTTAGGCTAGGGTTGCCCTAGCCTTAGCCTAAGCCTAGGGGTGCCCTAGCGTAAGTCTAGGGATGCCCTTGCCTAAGCCTAGGGGTGCCCTAGCCTTAGACTAAGCCTAGGGGTGCCCTAGTCTAATCCTAGGGGTGCCCTAGCCTAAGCCTAGGGGTGCCCAACCTTAGCCTAGGGGAGCCCTAGCCTTAGCCTAAGACCAGGGGTGCCCCTGCCTAAGCCTAGGGATGCCCAAGCCTAAGCCTAGATGTGCCCTAACCTAAGCCTAGAGCTGCCCTAGCCTAAGCCTAGGGGTGCCCTAGCCTTAGGCTAGGCGAGCCCTAGCCTTAGCCTAAGCCTAGGGGTGCCCTAGCCTAAGCCTATGGGTGCCCTAGCCTAAGCCTAGGGGTGCCCTAGAACAAGCCTAGGAGTGCCATCGCCTAAGCCTAGGGTTGCCATAGGCTAAGCCTAGGGGTGCCCTAGCCTAAGCCTAGGGGTTCCCTAGCCTTAGGCAAGGGGAGCCCTAGCCTTAGCCTAAGCCTAGGGTTACCCTAGCCTAAGCCTAGGGGTGCCCTAGCCTAAGCTTATGGGTGCCCTAACCTAAGCCTAGGGGTGGCCTAACCTTAGCCTAGGGATGCCCTAGCCTAAGCCTAGGGGTGCTCTAGCCTTAGGCTAGGGGAGCCCTGGCCTTAGCCTAAGCCTAGGGATGCCCTAGCTTAAGCCTAGGGGTGCCCTAGCCTAACCTTAGGGGTGTCCTAGCTTAACCTAGGGGTGCCCTAGCCTAAACGTAGGGGTGCCCTAGCCTAAGCCTAAGCTTAGGGGTGCCCTAGCCTAAGCCAAGGGGTGCCCAGGCCTTAGGCTAGGGGAGCCCTTGCCTTAGCTTAAGCCTATGGCTGCCCTAGCCTAAGCTTAATGGTGCCCTACCCTAAGCTTAGGGGTGCCCTAGCCTTAGGCTAGGGGAGCCCTAGCCTTAGCCTAAGCCTAGGGGTGCCCGAGCCTAAGCCTAGTGGTACCCTTGTCTAAGCCTAGAGGTGCCCTAGCCTTAGGCTAGGTGAGCCCAAGCATTAGCCTAAGCCTAGGGGTGCCCAAGCCTAAGCCTAGGGGTGCCTGAGCCTAAGCCTAGGGGTGCCCTAACCTAAGCCTAGGGGTGCCCTAGCCTAAGCCTAGGCGTGCCCTAGCCTAAGCCTAGGTGTGCCCTAGCCTCAGGCTAGGGGAGCCTTAGACTTAGCCTAAGCCTATGGCTTCCCTAGCCTAAGCCTAGGGGTGCCCTAGACGCCTAGGGGTGCCCTAACCTTAGGCTAGGGTTGCCCTAGCCTTAGCCTAAGCCTAGGGGTGCCCTAGCGTAAGTCTAGGGATGCCCTTGCCTAAGCCTAGGGGTGCCCTAGCCTTAGACTAAGCCTAGGGGTGCCCTAGTCTAATCCTAGGGGTGCCCTAGCCTAAGCCTAGGGGTGCCCAACCTTAGCCTAGGGGAGCCCTAGCCTTAGCCTAAGACCAGGGGTGCCCCTGCCTAAGCCTAGGGATGCCCAAGCCTAAGCCTAGATGTGCCCTAACCTAAGCCTAGAGCTGCCCTAGCCTAAGCCTAGGGGTGCCCTAGCCTTAGGCTAGGCGAGCCCTAGCCTTAGCCTAAGCCTAGGGGTGCCCTAGCCTAAGCCTATGGGTGCCCTAGCCTAAGCCTAGGGGTGCCCTAGAACAAGCCTAGGAGTGCCATCGCCTAAGCCTAGGGTTGCCATAGGCTAAGCCTAGGGGTGCCCTAGCCTAAGCCTAGGGGTTCCCTAGCTTTAGGCAAGGGGAGCCCTAGCCTTAGCCTAAGCCTAGGGTTACCCTAGCCTAAGCCTAGGGGTGCCCTAGCCTAAGCTTATGGGTGCCCTAACCTAAGCCTAGGGGTGGCCTAACCTTAGCCTAGGGATGCCCTAGCCTAAGCCTAGGGGTGCTCTAGCCTTAGGTTAGGGGAGCCCTGGCCTTAGCCTAAGCCTAGGGATGCCCTAGCTTAAGCCTAGGGGTGCCCTATCCTAACCTTAGGGGTGTCCTAGCTTAACCTAGGGGTGCCCTAGCCTAAGCGTAGGGGTGCCCTAGCCTAAGCCTAAGCTTAGGGGTGCCCTAGCCTAAGCCAAGGGGTGCCCAGGCCTTAGGCTAGGGGAGCCCTTGCCTTAGCTTAAGCCTATGGCTGCCCTAGCCTAAGCTTAAGGGTGCCCTACCCTAAGCTTAGGGGTGCCCTAGCCTTAGGCTAGGGGAGCCCTAGCCTTAGCCTAAGTCTAGGGGTGCCCGAGCCTAAGCCTAGTGGTACCCTTGTCTAAGCCTAGAGGTGCCCTAGCCTTAGGCTAGGTGAGCCCAAGCATTAGCCTAAGCCTAGGGGTGCCCAAGCCTAAGCCTAGGGGTGCCTGAGCCTAAGCCTAGGGGTGCCCTAACCTAAGCCTAGGGGTGCCCTAGCCTAAGCCTAGGCGTGCCCTAGCCTAAGCCTAGGGGAGTCCTAGCCTTAGCCTAAGCCTACGGGTGCCCTAGCCTAAGCCTAGGGGTGCTGAGCCTAAGCCTAGGTGAGCCCTAGCCTCAGGCTAGGGGAGCCCTAGCCTTAGCCTAAGCCTAGGGGTGCCCTAGCCTAAACCTAGGGGTGCCCTAGCCTGAGCCTAGGGGTGCCCTAGCCTGAGCCTACGGGTGCCCTAACCTTAGGCTAGGGGAGCCCTAGCCTTAGCCTAAGCCTAGGGTTGGCCTAGCCTAAGCCTATGGGTCCTATAGCCTAAGCCTAGGGGTGCCCTAGCCTAAGCCTAGGTGTGCCCTAGCCTAAGCCTAGGGGTGCCCTAGCCAAATCCTAGGGCTGCCCTAGCCTAAGCCTAGGTGTGCCCTAGCCTAAGACTAGGGGAGTCCTAGCCTTAGCCTAAGCCTAGGGGTGGCCTAGCCTAAGCCTATGGGTCCCATAGCCTAAGCCTAGGGGAGCCCTAGCCTTAGTCTAGCCTAGGATTGCCCTAGCCTAAGCCTAGGGGTGCCATAGACTGAGTCTAGGGGTGCCCTAACCTTAGGCTCTCGGAGCCGTAGCCTTATCCTAAGCCTAGTGGTGCCCTAGCCTAAGCCTAGGGGTGCCCTAGCCTAAGCCTAGGCATGCCCTAGCCTAAGCCTAGGGGTGACCTATCCTAAGGCTAGGAGAGCCCTAGCCTTAGCCTAAGCCTAGGGGTGCCCTAGCCTGAGCCTAGGGGTGCCCTAGCTTGAGCCTAGGGGTGCCCTAGCCTTAGGCTAGGGGATCCCTAGCCTTAGCTTAAGCCGAGGGGTGCCCTAGCCTAAGCCTAGGGGTGCCCTAGCCTAAGCCTAGGGGTGCCCTTGCCTAAGCCTAGGGGTGCCATAGCCTAATTCTAGGGGTGTCCTAGCCATAGGCTAGGGAAGCCCTTGCCTTAGCCTAAGCCTATGGGTGCCTTAGGCTAAGCCTAGGTGTGCCCTAGCCTAAGCCTATGGGTGCCCTAGCCTTAGGCTAGGGGAGCCCTAGCCTTAGCCTAAGCCTAGTTGTGCCCTAGCCTAAGCCTAAGGGTGCCCTAGCCTAAGCCTAGGGGTTCCCTAGCCTTAGGCTAGGGGATCCCTAGCCTTAGCTTAAGCCTAAGGGTGCCCTAGCTTGAGCCTAGGGGTGCCCTAGCCTTAGGCTAGGGGATCCCTAGCCTTAGCTTAAGCCGAGGGGTGCCCTAGCCTAAGCCTAGGGGTGCCCTAGCCTAAGTCTAGGGGTGCCTTTGCCTAAGCCTAGGGGTGCCATAGCCTAATTCTAGGGGTGTCCTAACCATAGGCTAGGGAAGCCCTTGCCTTAGCCTAAGCCTATGGGTGCCTTAGGCTAAGCCTAGGTGTGCCCTAGCCTAAGCCTATGGGTGCCCTAGCCTTAGGCTAGGGGAGCCCTAGCCTTAGCCTAAGCCTAGTTGTGCCCTAGCCTAAGCCTAAGGGTGCCCTAGCCTAAGCCTAGGGGTTCCCTAGCCTAAGTCTAGGGGTGCCTTTGCCTAAGCCTAGGGGTGCCATAGCCTAATCCTAGGGGTGTCGTAGCCATAGGCTAGGGAAGCCCTTGCCTTAGCCTAAGCCTATGGGTGCCCTAGGCTAAGCCTAGGTGTGCCCTAGCCTAAGCCTATGGGTGCCCTAGCCTTAGGCTAGGGGAGCCCTAGCCTTAGCCTAAGCCTAGGTGTGCCCTAGCCTAAGCCTAGGGGTGCCCTAGCCTAAGCCTAGGGGTGCTCTAGCCTTAGGCATGGGGAGCCTAGCTTAAGCCTTAGCCTAGGGGTGCCCTAGCCTAAGCCTAGGGGTGCCCTAGCCTAAGCCTTGGGGTGCCCTAGCCTGAGGCTAGGGGAGCCCTAGCCTTAGCCTAAGCCTAGGTGTGCCCTAGCCTAAGCCTAGGGGTGCCCTAGCCTAAGCCTAGGGGTGCTCTAGCCTTAGGCATGGGGAGCCTAGCTTTAGCCTTAGCCTAGGGGTGCCCTAGCCTAAGCCTAGGGGTGCACTAGCCTAAGCCTAGGGGTGCCCTAGCCTGGGCCTAGGGGTGCCATAGCCTAAGCCTAGGGGTGCTCTAGCCTTAGGCATGGGGAGCCTAGCTTTAGCCTTAGCCTAGGGGTGCCCTAGCCTAAGCCTAGGGGTGCCCTAGCCTAAGCCTTGGGGTGCCCTAGCCTGAGGCTAGGGGAGCCCAAGCCTTAGCCTAAGCCTAGGGTTGCCCTAGGCTAAGCCTAGGTGTGCCCTAGCCTAAGCCTAGGGGTGCCCTAGCCTTAGGCTAGGGGAGCCCTAGCCTTAGCCTAAGCCTAGGTGTGCCCTTGCCTAAGCCTAGGGTTGCCCTAGCCTAAGCCTAGGGGTGCTCTAGCCTTAGGCATGGGGAGCCTAGCCTTAGCCTTAGCCTAGGGGTGCCCTAGCATAAGCCTAGGGGTGCCCTAGCCTAAGCCTTTTGGTGCCCTAGCCTGAGGCTAGGGGAGCCCAAGCCTTAGCCTAAGCCTAGGGGTGCCCTAGCCTAAGCCTAGGGGTGCCCTAGCCTGGGCCTAGGGGTGCCATAGCCTGAGCCTACGGGTGCCCTAGCCTGAGGCTAGGGGAGCCCTAATGTTAGTCTAGCCTAGGATTGCCCTAGCCTAAACCTAGGGATGCCATAGCCTGAGTCTAGGGGTGAACTAGCCTGAGGCAAGAGAGCCACAGTCTTAGCCTAAGCCTAGGGGAGCCCTAGCCTAAGCTTAGGGGTGCCCTAGCCTAAGCCTAGGGGTGCCCTAGACTTAGGCTAGGGTAGCCCTAGCCTGAGCCTAGGGGTGCCCTAGCCTGAGGATAGGAAGCCCTAGACTTAGCCTAAGCCTAGGATTGCCCTAGCCTAAGATAACGGGTGCCCTAGCCTGAACTAGGGGTGCCCTTGCCTGAGGCTAGGGGAGCCGTTGCCTTAGCCTAAGTGTAGGGGTGCCCTAGTCTAAGCCTAGGGGTCCCCAAGCTTAAGCCTAGGGGTGCCCTAGCCTTAGTCTAGGAGTTCCCTAGTCTAAGCCTAGGGGTGCCCTAGCCTAAGCCTAGGTTAGCCCAGCCTTAGCCTAAGACTAGGGGTGCCCTATCCTAAGCCTAGGGGTGGCCTAGCCTAAGCCTAGGGGTGCCCTAGCCTAAGCCTAGGGGTGCTCTAGCCTTAGGCTAGGGGAGCCCAGCCTTAGCCTAAGCCTAGGGGTGCCCTAGCCTAAGCCTAGGGGTGCCCTAGCCTAAGCTTAGGGGTACAATAGCCTGAGTCTAGGGGTGCACTAGCCTGAGGCTAGGGGAGCCGTAGCCTTAGCCTAAGCATATGGGAGCCCTAGCTTAAGCCTAGGGGTTCCCTAGCCTAAGCCTAGGGGTCCCCTAGCCTAAGCCTAGGGGTGCCCTAGCCTTAAGCTAGGAGAGCCCTAGCCTTAGCCTAAGCCTAGGGGTGCCCTAGCCAAAGCCTAGGGGTGCCCTAGCCTAAGCTTAGGGGTGCCCTAGCCTAAGCCTAGGGGTGCCCTAGCCTAAACCTAAGCCTAGGGGTGCCCTAGCCTAAGTCTAGGGGTGCCCTAGCCTAAGCCTACGGGTGCCCTAGCCTAAGCCTAGGAGTGCCCTAGCCTTAGGCTAGGAGATCCCTAGCCTTAGCCTAAGCCTAGGGGTGCCCTAGCTTAAGCCTAGGGGTGCCCTAGCCTAAGCCTAGGGGTGACCTAGCCTAAGCCTAGGGGTGCCCTAGCCTTAGGCTATGGGAGCCCTAACCTTAGCCTAAGCCTACAGGTGCCCTAGCTTAAGCCTAGGGGTGCCGTAGCCTAAGCCTAGGGGTGCCCTAGTCTTAGGCTAGGGGAGCCCTAGCCTTAGCCTAAGCCTAAGGGTGCCCTAGCCTAAGCCTAGGGGTGCCCTAGCCCAAGCCTATGGGTGCCCAAGCCTAAACCTAGGGGTGCCCTAACCTAAGCCTAGAGCTGCCCTAGCCTAAGCCTAGGGGTGCCCTAGCCTTAGGCTAGGCGAGCCCTAGCCTTAGCCTAAGCCTAGGGGTGCCCTAGCCTTAGCCTAAGCCTAGGGGTGCCCCAACCCAAACCTATGGGTGCCCTAGCCTAAGCCTAGGGGTGCCCTAGCCTAAGCCTAGGCGTGCCCTATCCTAAGCTTAGGGGTGCCCCTGCCTAAGCCTAAGGGTGCCCAAGCCTAAGCCTAGGGGTGCCCTAACCTAAGCCTAGAGCTGCCCTAGCCTAAGCCTATTGGTGCCCTAGCCTTAGGCTAGGCGAGCCCTAGCCTTAGCCTAAGCCTAGGGGTGCCCTAGCCTTAGCCTAAGCCTAGGGGTGCCCCAACCCAAACCTATGGGTGCCCTAGCCTAAGCCTAGGGGTGCCCTAGCCTAAGCCTAGGCGTGCCCTATCCTAAGCTTAGGGGTGCCCCTGCCCAAGCCTAAGGGTGCCCAAGCCTAAGCCTAGGGGTGCCCTAGCCTTAGCCTAAGCCTAGGGTTACCCTAGCCTAAGCCTAGGGGTTCCCTAGCCTAAACCTAGGGGTGCCCTAGCCTAAGCCTAGAGGTGCCCTAGCCTAAGCCTATGGGTGCCCTAACCTAAGCCTAGGGGTGCCCTAACCTTAGCCTAGGGATGCCCTAGCGGAAGTTTAGGGGTGCCGTAGCTTAAGCCTTGGGGTGACCTAGCCTAAGCCTAGGGGTGCCCTTGCCTAAGCCTAAGCTTAGGGGTGCCCTAGACTAAGCTTAGGGGTGCCCAGGCCTTAGGCTAGGGGACCCCTTGCCTTAGCTTAAGCCTATGGCTTCCCTAGCCTAAGCTTAGGGGTGCCCTAACCTAAGCTTAGGGGTGCCCTAGCCTTAGGCTAGGGGAGCCCTAGCCTTAGCCTAAGCCTAGGGGTGCCCTAGCCTAAGCCTAGGGGTGCCTGAGCCTAAGCCTAGGGGTGCCCTAACCTAAACCTAGAGGTGCCCTAGCCTTAGGCTAGATGAGCCCAAGCATTAGCCAAAGCCTAGGGTTGCCCTAGCCTAAGCCTAGGGGTGCCTGAGCCTAAGCCTAGGGGTGCCCTAACCTAAGCCTAGGGGTGCCCTAGCCTAAGCCTAGGTGTGCCCTAGCCTAAGCCTAGGGGATTCCTAGCCTTAGCATAAGCCTACGGGTGCCCTAGCCTAAGCCTAGGGGTGCCCTAGCCTAAGACTAGGTGAGCCCTAGCCTCAGGCTAGGGGAGCCCTAGCCTTAGCCTAAGCCTAGAGGTGCCCTAGCCTAAACCTAGGGGTGCCCTAGCCTGAGCCTAGGGGTGCCCTAGCCTGAGCCTACGGGTGCCCTAGCCTTAGGCTAGGGGAGCCCTAGCCTTAGCCTAAGCCTAGGGGTGCCCTAGCCTGAGACTAGGGGTGCCCTAGCTTGAGTCGAGGGGTGCCCTAACCTGAGGATCTCGGAGCCTTAGCCTTATCCTAAGCCTAGTGGTGCCCTAACCTAAGCCTAGAGGTGCCCTAGCCTAAGCCTAGGCGTGCCCTACCCTAAGCCAAGGTTGCCCTATCCTAAGACTAGGAGAGCCCTAGCCTTAGCCTAAGCCTAGGGGTGCCCTAGCCTGAGCCTAGGGGTGCCTTAGCTTGAGCCTAGGGGTGCCCTAGCCTTAGGCTAGGGGATCCTTAGCCTTAGCTTAAGCCTAGGGGTGCCCTAGCCTAAGCCTAGGGGTGCCCTAGCCTAAGCCTAGAGGTGCCCTTGCCTAAGCCTAGGGATTCCCTAGCCTAAGTCTAGGGGTGCCTCTGCCTAAGCCTAGGGGTGCCCTAGCCTAATCCTAGGGGTGCCCTAGCCATAGGCTAGGGGAGCCATTGCCTTAGCCTAAGCCTAGGGGTGCCCTAGGCTAAGCCTAGGTGTGCCCTAGCCTAAGCCTAGGGGTGCCCAAGCCTTAGGCTAAGGGAGCCCTAGCCTTAGCCTAGGCCTAGGGTTGCCCTAGCCTAAGCCTAGGGGTGCCCTAGCCTAAGCCTAGGGGTGCTGTAACCTTAGGCTAGCGGAGCCTATCCTCAGCCTAAGCCTAGGGGTGCCCTAGCCAAAGTCTAGGGGTGCTCTAGCCTGAGCCTAGGGGTGCCCTAGCCTGAGCCTACGGGTGCCCTAGCCTTTTCCTAAGCCTAGGGGAGGCCTAGACTAAGCGTAGGGGTGCCCTAACCTGAGCCTAGGAGTGCCGTAGCCTTAGGCTAGCGGAGCCATAGCCTTAGCCTAGGCCTAGGGGTAGCCCTGGCCTAAGCCTAGGGGTGCCATAGCCTGAGCCTAGGGGTGACCTAACCTGAGGCTAGGGGAGCCCTATCCTTAGCATAAGCCTAGGATTGCCCTACCCTAAGCCTATGGGTGCCCTAGCCTGAGTCTAGGGTTGCCCTAGCTTGAGGCTAGGGGAGCCGTTGCCTTAGCCAAGTCTATGGGTTCCCTTGCCTAAGCCTAGGGGTGCCCTAACCCGAGCCTACGGGTGCCCTATCCTTTGGCTAGGTGAGACCTATCCTTAGTCTAAGCCTAGGGGTGCCCTAGCCTAAGCTGGGGGTACCCAAGCCTAAGCCTAGGGGTGCCATAGCCTTAAGCTAGGGGCCCTAGCCTAAGCCTAGGGGTGCCCTAGCATTAGGCTAGGCGAGCCCTAGCCTTAGCCTAGGGGTGCCCAAGTCTAAGCCTAGGGGTGCCCTAACCTAAGCCTAGTGATGCCCTAGCCTAAGCCTAGGGGTGCCATAGCCTAAGTCTTGGGGTGCCCTAGGCTAAGCCTAGGGGTGCCCTAGCCTAAGCCTAGGGGTGCTCTAGCCTTAGGCTAGGGGAGCCCTAACCTTAGCCTAATCCTAGGGGTGCCCTAGCCTAAGCCTAGGAGTGCCTTAGCCAAAGCCTAGGGGTGCCCTAGCCTTAGGATAGGGGAGCCCTAGCCTTAACCTAAGCCTACGGGTGCCCTAGCTTAAGCCTAGGGGTGCCCTAGCCTAAGCCTAGGGGTTCCCTAGCCTTAGGTTAGGGGAGCCCTAGCCTTAGCCTAAGCCTAGGGGTGCCCCAGCCTAAGCCTAGGGGTGCCCAAGCCCAAGCCTAGGGGTGCCATAACCTAAGCCCAGGGCTGCACTAGCCGAAGCCTAGGGGTGCCCAAGCCTTAGCCTAAGCCTAGGGGTGCCCTAGTCTAAGTCTACGGGTGAACTAGCCTAACCTAGGGGTGCCCCAGAATAAGCCTAGGGGTGCCCTAGCCTAAGCCTAGGGGTGCCCTAGCCTAAGCCTAGGGGTGCCCTAGCCTTAGGCTAGGGGTGCCCTAGCCTTAGGCTAGGGGAGCCCTAGCCTTAGCCTAAGCCTAATGATGCCCTAGCCTAAGCCTACGGGTGCCCTAGCCAAAGCCTAGGGTTGCCCTAGCCTCAGCTTAGGGGTGCCCTAGCCTCAGCCTTGGGGTGCCCTAGCCTAAGCCTAGGGGTGCCCTAGCCTAAGCCTAGGGGTGCCCTAGCCTAAGCCTAGGGTGCCTTAGCCTAAGGCTAGGGGTGACCTAGCCTTAGCCTAAGCCTAGGGGTACCCTAGCCTAATCCTAGGGGTGCCCTAGCCTAAGCCTAGGGGTGCCCTAGCCTAAGCCTAGGGATGCCGTAGCCTTAGGCTAGGAGAGCCCTAGCCTTAGCCTAAGACTAGGGGTGCCCTAGCCAAAGCCTAGGGCTACCCTAGGCTAAGCCTAGAGGTGCCCTAGCCTTAGGCTAGGGGAACCCTAACCTTAGCGTAAGCCTAGGGGTGCCTTAGCCTAAGCCTTGGGGTGCCCTAGCCTAAGCCTAGGGGTGCCCTAGCCTTAGGCTAGGGGAGCCCTAGCCTTAGCCTAAGCCTTGGAGTGCCCTAGCCTAAGCCTAGGGGTGCCTTAGCCTAAGCCTAGGGGTGCCCTAGCCTAAGCCTAGGGGTGCCCTAGCCTAAGCCTAGAGGTGCCGTAGCCTAAGCCTATGGGTGCCCTAACCTAAGCGTAGGGGTGCCCTTGCCTTAGCCTAGGGGTGCCCTAGCCTAAGCCTAGGGGTGCTCTAGCCTTAGGCTAGGGGAGCCCTGGCCTTAGCCTAAGCCTAGGAGTGCCCTAGCCTAAGCATAGGGGTGTCCTAGCCTAAGCCTATGGGTGCCCTACCCTAAGCCTAGTGGTGCCCTGGCCTAAGCCTAGGGGTGCCTGAGCCTAAGACTAGGGGTGCCCTAACCTAAGCCTAGGGGTGCCCTAGCCTAAGCCTAGGCGTGCCCTAGCCTAAGCCTAGGGGAGTCCTAGCCTTAGCCTAAGCCTAGTGGTGCCCTAGCCTAAGCCTAGGGGTGCCCTAGCCTAAGCCTAGGCGTGCCCTAGCCTCAGGCTAGGGGAGCCTTAGACTTAGCCTAAGCCTATGGCTTCCCTAGCCTAAGCCTAGGGGTGCCCTAGACGCCTAGGGGTGCCCTAACCTTAGGCTAGGGTTGCCCTAGCCTTAGCCTAAGCCTAGGGGTGCCCTAGCGTAAGTCTAGGGATGCCCTTGCCTAAGCCTAGGGGTGCCCTAGCCTTAGACTAAGCCTAGGGGTGCCCGAGTCTAATCCTAGGGGTGCCCTAGCCTAAGCCTAGGGGTGCCCAACCTTAGCCTAGGGGAGCCCTAGCCTTAGCCTAAGACCAGGGGTGCCCCTGCCTAAGCCTAGGGATGCCCAAGCCTAAGCCTAGATGTGCCCTAACCTAAGCCTAGAGCTGCCCTAGCCTTAGGCTAGGCGAGCCCTAGCCTTAGCCTAAGCCTAGGGGTGCCCTAGCCTAAGCCTATGGGTGCCCTAGCCTAAGCCTAGGGGTGCCCTAGAACAAGCCTAGGAGTGCCATCGCCTAAGCCTAGGGTTGCCATAGGCTAAGCCTAGGGGTGCCCTAGCCTAAGCCTAGGGGTTCCCTAGCCTTAGGCAAGGGGAGCCCTAGCCTTAGCCTAAGCCTAGGGTTACCCTAGCCTAAGCCTAGGGGTGCCCTAGCCTAAGCTTATGGGTGCCCTAACCTAAGCCTAGGGGTGGCTTAACCTTAGCCTAGGGATGCCCTAGCCTAAGCCTAGGGGTGCTCTAGCCTTAGGCTAGGGGAGCCCTGGCCTTAGCCTAAGCCTAGGGATGCCCTAGCTTAAGCCTAGGGGTGCCCTAGCCTAACCTTAGGGGTGTCCTAGCTTAACCTAGGGGTGCCCTAGCCTAAGCGTAGGGGTGCCCTAGCCTAAGCCTAAGCTTAGGGGTGCCCTAGCCTAAGCCAAGGGGTGCCCAGGCCTTAGGCTAGGGGAGCCCTTGCCTTAGCTTAAGCCTATGGCTGCCCTAGCCTAAGCTTAATGGTGCCCTACCCTAAGCTTAGGGGTGCCCTAGCCTTAGGCTAGGGGAGCCCTAGCCTTAGCCTAAGCCTAGGGGTGCCCGAGCCTAAGCCTAGTGGTACCCTTGTCTAAGCCTAGAGGTGCCCTAGCCTTAGGCTAGGTGAGCCCAAGCATTAGCCTAAGCCTAGGGGTGCCCAAGCCTAAGCCTAGGGGTGCCTGAGCCTAAGCCTAGGGGTGCCCTAACCTAAGCCTAGGGGTGCCCTAGCCTAAGCCTAGGCGTGCCCTAGCCTAAGCCTAGGGGAGTCCTAGCCTTAGCCTAAGCCCACGGGTGCCCTAGCCTAAGCCTAGGGGTGCTGAGCCTAAGCCTAGGTGAGCCCTAGCCTCAGGCTAGGGGAGCCCTAGCCTTAGCCTAAGCCTACGGGTGCCCTAGCCTAAACCTAGGGGTGCCCTAGCCTGAGCCTAGGGGTGCCCTAGCCTGAGCCTACGGGTGCCCTAGCCTTAGGCTAGGGGAGCCCTAGCCTTAGCCTAAGCCTAGGGTTGGCCTAGCCTAAGCCTATGGGTCCTATAGCCTAAGCCTAGGGGTGCCCTAGCCTAAGCCTAGGTGTGCCCTAGCCTAAGCCTAGGGGTGCCCTAGCCAAATCCTAGGGCTGCCCTAGCCTAAGCCTAGGTGTGCCCTAGCCTAAGACTATGGGAGTCCTAGCCTTAGCCTAAGCCTAGGGGTGGCCTAGCCTAAGCCTATGGGTCCCATAGCCTAAGCCTAGGGGAGCCCTAGCCTTAGTCTAGCCTAGGATTGCCCTAGCCTAAGCCTAGGGGTGCCATAGACTGAGTCTAAGGGTGCCCTAACCTTAGGCTCTCAGAGCCGTAGCCTTATCCTAAGCCTAGTGGTGCCCTAGCCTAAGCCTAGGGGTGCCCTAGCCTAAGCCTAGGCATGCCCTAGCCTAAGCCTAGGGGTGACCTATCCTAAGGCTAGGAGAGCCCTAGCCTTAGCCTAAGCCTAGGGGTGCCCTAGCCTGAGCCTTGGGGTGCCCTAGCTTGAGCCTAGGGGTGCCCTAGCCTTAGGCTAGGGGTGCCCTAGCCTAAGCCTAGGGGTGCCCTTGCCTAAGCCTAGGGGTGCCCTAGCCTAAGCCTAGGGGTGCCCTTGCCTAAGCCTAGGGGTTCCCTAGCCTAAGTCTAGGGGTGCCTTTGCCTAAGCCTAGGGGTGCCATAGCCTAATTCTAGGGGTGTCCTAGCCATAGGCTAGGGAAGCCCTTGCCTTAGCCTAAGCCTATGGGTGCCCTAGGCTAAGCCTAGGTGTGCCCTAGCCTAAGCCTATGGGTGCCCTAGCCTTAGGCTAGGGGAGCCCTAGCCTTAGCCTAAGCCTAGGTGTGCCCTAGCCTAAGCCTAGGGGTGCCCTAGCCTAAGCCTAGGGGTGCTCTAGCCTTAGGCATGGGGAGCCTAGCTTTAGCCTTAGCCTAGGGGTGCCCTAGCCTAAGCCTAGGGGTGCCCTAGCCTAAGCTTTGGGGTGCCCTAGCCTGAGGCTAGGGGAGCCCAAGCCTTAACCTAAGCCTAGGGGTGCCCTAGCCTAAGCCTAGGGGTGCCCTAGCCTGGGCCTAGGGGTGCCATAGCCTGAGCCTACGGGTGCCCTAGCCTGAGGCTAGGGGAGCCCTAATGTTAGTCTAGCCTAGGCTTGCCCTAGCCTACGCCTAGGGGTGCCATAGCCTGAGTCTAGGGGTGAACTAGCCTGAGGCAAGAGGAGCCATAGTCTTAGCCTAAGCCTAGGGGAGCCCTAGCCTAAGCTTAGGGGTGCCCTAGCCTTATGCTAGGGGAGCCCTAGCCTGAGCCTAAGCCTATGGGTGCCCTAGCTTAAGCCTATGAGTGCCCTAGCCTAAGCCTAGGGGTGCCCTAGCCTAAGCCACAGGTGCCCTAGCCCAAGCCTAGGGGTGCCCTAGCCTAAGCCTAGGGGTGCCTTTGCCTAAGCCTAGGGGTGCCCTAGCCTAAGCCTAGGGGTGCCCTAGCCATAGTCTAGGGGAGCCCTTGCCTTAACCTAAGCCTAGGGGTGCCCTAGCCTAAACCTAGGGGTGCCCTAGCCTAAGCCTAGGGGTGCCCTAGCCTTAGGCTAGGGGTGCCCTAGCCTTAGGCTAGGGGAGCCCTAGCCTTAGCCTAAGCCTAGGGGAGCCCTACCTGAGCCTAGGGGTGCCCTAGCCTTAGGATAGGGGAGCCCTAGACTTAGCCTAAGCCTAGGATTGCCCTAGCCTAAGCTTCGGGTGGCCTAGCCTGAGTCTGCGGGTGTTCTAGCCTAAGCCTAGGGGTGCCCTAGCTTGAGCCTAGGGGTGCCCTAGCCTAAGGCTAGGGGATCCCTAGCCTTAGCTTAAGCCTAGGGGTGCCCTAGCCTAAGCCTAGGGGTGCCCTAGCCTAAGCCTAGGGGTGCCTTTGCCTAAGCCTCGGGGTGCCCTAGCCTAATCCTAGGGGTGCCCTAGCCATAGGCTAGGGGAGCCCTTGCCTTAGCCTAAGCTTTTGGGTGCCCTAGCCTAAGTCTAGGTGTGCCCAAGCTTAAGCCTAGGGGTGCCCTAGCCTATGCCTAGCGGTTCCCTAGCCTAAGCCTAGGGGTTCCCTAGCCTAATCCTAGGGGTGCCCTAGCCTTAGGCTAGGAGAGCCCTAGCCTTAGCCTAAGCCTAGGGGTGCCCTAGCCAAAGCCTAGGCGTGCCCTAGCCTAAGCCTTGGGGTGCCCCTGCCTAAGCCTAAGGGTGCCCAAGCCTAAGCCTAGGGGTGCCCTAACCTAAGCCTAGAGCTGCCCTAGCCTAAGCCTAGGGGTGCCCTAGCCTTAGGCTAGGCGAGCCCTAGCCTTAGCCTAAGCCTAGGGGTGCCCTAGCCTAATCCTAGGGGTGCCCTAGAACAAGCCTAGGGGTGCCATCACCTAAGACTAGGGTGCCATAGGCTAAGCCAAGGGGTGCCCTAGCCTAAGCCTAGGGGTTCTCTAGCCTTAGGCAAGGGGAGCCCTAGCCTTAGCCTAAGCCTAGGGTTACACTAGCGTAAGCCTAGGGGTTCCCTAGCCTAAGCCTAGGGGTGCCCTAGCCTTAGCCTAGAGGTGCCCTAGCCTAAGCCTATGGGTGCCCTAACCTAAGCCTAGGGGTGCCCTAGCCTTAGCCTAGGGATGCCCTAGCCTAAGCCTAGGGGTGCCCTAGCTTAAGCCTAGGGGAGCCCTAGCCTAAGCTTAGGGGTGCCCTAGCTTAAGCCTTGGGGTGCCCTAGCCTAAGCCTAGGGGTGCCCTAGCCTAAGCCTAAGCTTAGGGGTGCCCTAGTCTAAGCCTAGGAGTGCCCAGGCCTTAGGCTAGGGGTGCCCTTGCCTTAGCTTAAGCCTATGGCTGCCCTAGCCTAAGCTTAGGGGTGCCCTACCCTTAGCCTAAGTCTAGGGGTGCCCTAGCCTAAGCCTAGTGGTGCCCTAGCCTAAGCCTAGAGGTGCCCTAGCTTTAGGCTAGGTGAGCCCAAGCATTAGCCTAAGCCTAGGGGTGTCCTAGCCTAAACCTATGGGTGCCTGAGCCTAAGCTTAGGGGTGCCCTAACCTAAGCCTAGGGGTGCCCTAGCCTACGCCTAGGCGTGCCCTAACCTAAGCCTAGGGGAGTCCTAGCCTTGGCCTAAGCCTACGGGTGCCCTAGCCTAAGCCTAGTGTTGCCCTAGCCTAAGCCTAGGTGAGCCCTAGCCTCAGGCTAGGGGAGCCCTAGCCTTAGCCTAAGCCTAGGGGTGCCCTAGCCTAAACCTAGGGGTGCCCTAGCCTGAGCCTAGGGGTGCCCTAGCATGAGCCTACGGGTGCCCTATCCTTAGGCTAGGGGAGCCCTAGCCTTAGCCTAAGCCTAGGGGTGCCCTAGCCTAATCCTAGGGGTGCCCTAGAACAAGCCTAGGGGTGCCATCACCTAAGACTAGGGGTGCCATAGGCTAAGCCAAGGGGTGCCCTAGCCTAAGCCTAGGGGTTCTCTAGCCTTAGGCAAGGGGAGCCCTAGCCTTAGCCTAAGCCTAGGGTTACCCTAGCGTAAGCCTAGGGGTTCCCTAGCCTAAGCCTAGGGGTGCCCTAGCCTAAGCCTAGAGGTGCCCTAGCCTAAGCCTATGGGTGCCCTAACCTAAGCCTAGGGGTGCCCTAGCCTTAGCCTAGGGATGCCCTAGCCTAAGCCTAGGGGTGCCCTAGCTTAAGCCTAGGGGAGCCCTAGCCTAAGCTTAGGGGTGCCCTAGCTTAAGCCTTGGGGTGCCCTAGCCTAAGCCTAGGGGTGCCCTAGCCTAAGCCTAAGCTTAGGGGTGCCCTAGTCTAAGCCTAGGAGTGCCCAGGCCTTAGGCTAGGGGAGCCCTTGCCTTAGCTTAAGCCTATGGCTGCCCTAGCCTAAGCTTAGGGGTGCCCTACCCTTAGCCTAAGTCTAGGGGTGCCCTAGCCTAAGCCTAGTGGTGCCCTAGCCTAAGCCTAGAGGTGCCCTAGCTTTAGGCTAGGTGAGCCCAAGCATTAGCCTAAGCCTAGGGGTGTCCTAGCCTAAACCTATGGGTGCCTGAGCCTAAGCTTAGGGGTGCCCTAACCTAAGCCTAGGGGTGCCCTAGCCTACGCCTAGGCGTGCCCTAACCTAAGCCTAGGGGAGTCCTAGCCTTGGCCTAAGCCTACGGGTGCCCTAGCCTAAGCCTAGTGTTGCCCTAGCCTAAGCCTAGGTGAGCCCTAGCCACAGGCTAGGGGAGCCCTAGCCTTAGCCTAAGCCTAGGGGTGCCCTAGCCTAAACCTAGGGGTGCCCTAGCCTGAGCCTAGGGGTGCCCTAGCATGAACCTACGGGTGCCCTAGCCTTAGGCTAGGGGAGCCCTAGCCTTAGCCTAAGCCTAGGGGTGGCCTAGCCTAAGCCTATGGGTCCCATAGCCTAAGCCTAGGGGTGCCCTAGCCTAAGCCTAGGTTTGCCCTAGCCTAAGCCTAGGGGTGCCCTAGCCTAAGCCTAAGGGTGCCCTAGCCTAAGCCTAGGCGTGCCCTAGCCTAAGCCTAGGGGAGTCCTAGCCTTAGCCTAAGCCTAGGGGTGCCCTAGCCTAAGCCTTTGGGTGCCCTAGCCTGAGCCTACGGGTGCCCTAGCATAAGGTTAGGGGAGCCCTAGCCTTAGTCTAGCCTAGGATTGCCCTAGCCTAAGCCTAGGGGTGCCATAGCCTGAGTCTAGGGGTGCCCTAACCTGAGGCTCTCGGAGCCGTAGCCTTATCCTAAGCCTAGTGGTGCTCTAGCCTAAGCCTAGGGGTGCCCTAGCCTAAGCCTAGGCATGCCCTAGCCTAAGCCTAAGCCTAGGGGTGCCCTAGCCTGAGCCTAGGGGTGCCCTAGCTTGAGCCTAGGGGTGCCCTAGCCTTAGGCTAGGGGATCCTTAGCCTTAGCTTAAGCCTAGGGGTGCCCTAGCCTAAGCCTAGGGGTGCCCTAGCCTAAGCCTAGGGGTGCCCTTGCCTAAGCCTAGGGGTTCCCTAGCCTAAGTCTGGGGGTGCCTTTGCCTAAGCCTAGGGGTGCCCTAGCCTAATCCTAGAGGTATCCTAGCCATAGGCTAGGGGAGCCCTTGCCTTAGCCTAAACCTAGGGTTGCCCTAGGCTAAGCCTAGGTGTGCCCTAGCCTAAGCCTAGGGGTGCCCTAGCCTTAGGCTAGGGGAGCCCTAGCCTTAGCCTAAGCCTAGGTGTTCCCTAGCCTAAGCCTATGGGGTGCCCTAGCCTAAGCCTAGGCGTCCCCTAGCCTAAGCTTAGGGATGCCCTAGTCTTAGGCTAGGGGAGCCCTAGCCTTAGCCTAAGTTTTGGGGTGCCCTAGCCTAAGTAGGGGTTCCCAGGCCTTAGGCAAGGGGGGCCCTAACGTTAGCTTAAGCCTATGGCTGCCCTAGCCTAAGCCTAGGG